>NW_005842541.1:1018519-1021747 GCF_000455745.1 Alligator sinensis
CTGCCCAAGTAGGTGAGGCACCCTTGCCACTCGCCCAACCCAAATTCCCTGAAACTGAAGTGACCTCTTTACAATTCCATTATGCACACAGGGCTTGTCATCATGATGAGAAGAAACATGCTTTGATTCCTTTATACACCTCCCCTTCTAGTAAATGCTCTTGCAGTAAAGTTACATGTCCAGAATTTCTAAGAAACAACCAGCATGGTGCCCTTTACTCTTTCTTGTGATGAGGTTAGGTTAATAGGATGCAAATCAACCACTAAAGGGACTAGATCTAGGCCTGTCAGGCTGCTCACTACAGACATCCACATAAGGTGTCTTTTTTAGGTCAGGGTGAGCACGGCTGTGGTAATACCAGGTTGCTGTATGCCTTCTACAGGTCTGTAGTGAGAGGGACAGCTTTTGAAGAGCTTAGCTGAGAGGAGAAGCCCATTTACAGAAGGTACAGCCATTTGTCTGGTTTATATCTCAGTGTGGTATCAGAGAACTTGGTTCTTACGAGAACAAGGTGACCAACTGCACCTCTAGACAGAGCACGTAGTGTAGTTTCAAAATGAGCTTCCTCATTGCACCTCATCACTGACCTGCTGTTTCAGCCCTGCCACTGCTTTTCCATTACACTGCTGGACAAACCGACTCTTCTTACTCCATGATCAAAAAAAAAAAAAAACCGGGGGGGCGCGAAGGAATTAAGCACATAAGAGGACTAAAATGAACTTCAGGCACCTCAGCCTAAATTTGCAGTCCAAAGAATTTCCACTCATTGATTATCTCCTCCTAGATGTGCCTAAACTCAACAAGACACCTCCATGCTTGGCCTGTAGACACCTAAAATAGTTCAACCTATGCCAGAGAAACAAAGGGCTGCATCACTTCCAGCCTGATCCCTGAGGACATGCACCTGCCGCATTTCACAAACAACTGCCCCTTCTGTCAACAAAGGGAGACCCCAGCGCACGCTTACCTTGAGCGTGCCAGGCTGGCGTAGCCCCTTTACCACCTCCTCAGGAACCTCCTCCCACCGTCCTGGCTGGACATCTCTCCCATAACTTGTCTTTTATACACTCCCCATGTGTGGTCCTACCAAGTCTCAAGATCTCCTGGTCAAACTTCTTCTGGCTCTAGCCAAGCTTGCCAAAGGAGGCTTTGGCTGGGGCAAGCCAGGCAACTGTGGGGCTGCTTTCCTTTCCTTCATTCATCTGTGCATGTCTCCAAGCAGATTTTACTGGGCAGCATCCACAGGCTCCTTGGACTCATTTGAGGGGCAGCAGGTATTGGCTGGTGTGCTCTGCTCCAGGCACTCCCATGGAACACTCATTATTGACCTAGGACCCACACTCCTGTTCCTGTTCTCATTTGTTGCCCCCAGAACTCTATTATGCATATAGTGGCTCCTCTAACAGAGGGAGGCTTATTGTTCTCTTATTGGGCTTAGGCCCATTGAACTCCACTTACATAACAAATAAGCCCGCCTATACGGAGCTGAGCTCCAAAAACTAGACAGAGTTGTATTTAAACCACCTGACGGACCAATCCATTCAGTATACTCAGAGCACAAGTAACACATGCTAAGATTGGGGCTTCTTGCAAACGCTACTCTGGCTGATTGATTTTAAAATGCAACCACTGAGCAGGAAGGAAATAGTACCACTGACCTTTTACACACTAGCCTACTAGCTAGAGCCCTTACACAGAAAGCAGGAGACAGGCTGAAAGCCTACATCAACCTAAGAGACTCAAATCCACATCTCCCACCTGCCAGAGCATGTTCCAACTAGGGCCCAGGCCTCCCACTTCCTGGGTGAGGGCAATAACTATTAAACTAATGCATAAAAGGGAAGCAGCACCACTCCTTCTGTCTGCTAGTTTTAAAAGAAATGAATGAGCCCTGCTCAGCTCTGAAAGAAAAGGCACAGGTGTCTACCATCAGTGTAAGGCCCCCCAGGTGGATGGAGACATAGCCCTGAGTGAAGTACCTAAGGCCCAGTGAGAGGCAGGATTGCAGATCCAGCTGTGTCCTCAGCATTTCCTGTTAACTAGACCAAGTTAGTTCCCTGCTTAGCATTCTGGCCATTAGGGACCTGGTTCTGCTCCTCACACACTATGTTAGGAAGGGGCTCAATGCTTTTTCCAGAGTCCACTTTGAAGCCAGGTGCTTCATTGCTCTATTGCAAAGGTTCCCAACTTTTTACTTATTGCAGTATCCCCTTCCAGATTCACCAGCTGCCCACCTACCCTACTATACATTTTATATTTTAACCCCATAAATGCCAATTATTATAATACAAATTAAATCCGCCATTAGAAAATTTCTCCTGTGTACCTCCCAGAGATGTCTTATGTACCCCCAGGGCAACACCTACCAGTTTGGGAACCCCTCCTCTATTGAATCAAGTCCTAAGAGATTTGTATATCAGAGGGTCATTAGACCGTGTCACTGAGAACCTGGGCTTGAGCTGGACTCCAGTTGACGGGTACTCTCTTTTGGGGCATTTTTACATGGGTTTCGGACTTAGCACCAGGAGCTTTTAATTAGTGAGCCGTGCTAATTAAAAGCGCCTGGGGCTGTGTCAGAAGCACATGAATCAGCACATTGAATGCGTTTTAGTTCAAAGCACACTGCTACCATTTTCTCAGTGCTGCGGCGTGCTCTGCTGCTGATACACGTGATGTGCGAGGCTGTCAGAGCACATCAATTTATGTGCTCCGGTAGACTTGATTAATCAAGTCTGCTCTGATGCGCTGGATTTCAAGTGTTGCAGCAGGCTCCTTGCATGTGTGTAAGTGCTCTATGTGCCTTTCTCTTCCCCACAAAGGAATCCAGAAACTGGCAAAAAAAGATATATAGCATGTCCCAGCTTATTCTTCTCATGTTTTTTCTTTACCCCCTGTGCGGGCCAGCTCCCAATCTCGGGGGCGAGCCGGGCCCGTCTTTGTGCACACGGGCCGTGGCCAGCAGCCCGGGCACACGGGGCTGGAGAAAACAGCGGCGCGGTATGGTACGCTCGAGCTAGAATCAGTCACGGAGGCGTAATGGTTGATTGAAAAGATTATTTACTTACACCCAAGGTGGTCGCGGTGTAGGCTGGTCAGCTTTCCAGGCACAGCTCCGCTTGAGTTCTCGGTGGAGGACTCTAATAAACTCGGTTCCTTGACCCCGGAGTGATTCAGGCTCCGCGGGTTCAAGAATTCGTTCCCACAGAGCAGCTGTATCTCCGTGAGTGT
>NW_005842541.1:1021904-1022973 GCF_000455745.1 Alligator sinensis
CACTTGGGCGGAAACTACCCAAGCCTTTTGTACGGCTAGCAAGCCAATAGCTAGCCGCCATGTGTGCCTATATTAAGACTGGCCAATAATGTGGCGGAAATCTCAATACAAATAGCGGGAACTTCCTTGTACCGTGCATCACCATAATGCAAAAGAAATGCACGATGCAAAGAAGGCTACAAAACTGGCGGGAAAAACTCCTGCACGCAGGTTCTTAATTGCAACAGAACGCTCCACTGTGCAAAAGAGCTGCAATTTAGCGGGAACACAATTTAGCGATGCCAAAGTACACACAAACAAGAAAATCACAACTTTGGGTTGTGACATCCCCCCTTGCTGAGAGCATAGCTAAATTATGCTATACACTCATATCAAGAACCTTGTCGTGAGTCATCAAATGAGCAAACAAGCAAATAAACAAATAAACATAAAATTCGCTGTCCTGGAATTGAGTTACAGAATAATCAAAAACAATAATCAATACAAACACATAATCAAAACTTTTGATTGGGATATCCCCCCTCATTGAAGGCATAACTGAATCAGACCGCACGCTCGTCACTCAAGTTGTTACGAGCTCCCACTACGGGTTGCTGAGCTAAACGAGCAAACACAAAATTCGCCAACACAAGGAGTTCATCCTCTAAAGATCGAATCAAATAATAACCAACACAAATACATATACACATAATTAGATTCATAACGAAGAACTGTACGATCAGGGCTCCAGTGGGCGTCATGGCGAAGTCATACGTCAGGCCCTCGCTTCCTTCAATGATGTTATGCCTGTCAGGGCTTCTCTTCGCCACGCACTCTGAATTCCGGATCTGTAAATAAAAAACTTATAAAACAGATTAATGATCTTGTTTAATAAACTTAAACAACTTTTCTAGCTCAATTGGATGAAACCATTGAGGATCCATCATCTGGCTCTTCTAAGCAACGAAAACCTAACTCATAAGTCAATCGCCACTGGCTTGCGTCTCCTAAGATCCGAAGCTGTTTCTTAGCGAGTCCAGAACGCTGTAGGAGAAATCCAAACATATATCGCTCCTCCAGGGGTCTCTCT
>NW_005842541.1:1023501-1024010 GCF_000455745.1 Alligator sinensis
TGTTGATGTCGGTGACATGTCCTCTACTCCACAAGGCCTGTCTAACTAGGAAGCTTGCTTCTTCTTGGTTTAGCAGGTCGGATCCAAGTTCCATGACCAAACATCCTAACCATACAGCTAGAGTCTCTTCGGTTTGGATCCTTGATGCTCTACACAAATACTGCAACTCAGTTCTGGTGCGAGCATAGTAGGCAGTAGCAACTCGATCAGTCGCTGGTGTAGGGAGAGCTGCTCTTTGGGGAGTTGATGTTGTCATAGGCTGAACTGCTGCCGTGGGAGTCATTGCTGCTATTATTACTTCAGGTGGGGGGGGCGGATGCACTCCTCCGCTTAACTCCCTCCTTCGTCGGCAGGAAGGCGTGGTCGGTAGAGGCGTCGCTGCGTCGCTAGGCGGGGTTGCCGGAGATGACACTGCATCGATGGGCGGAGTCGCTGACCGAACTCTCGCGGATTCCTCCGAAGCTCCACCCTTCTTTTCCGGTTCTTCCACGTGGTCTCCCTCTTGCTCG
>NW_005842541.1:1025224-1037095 GCF_000455745.1 Alligator sinensis
TTCCTCGGAGTTGTTAAGGCTCCGAGGGTTCGGAAATTAGGTCCCCCGGAGTTGTTGAAGCTCCGTGGGTTCGACAAAGTAAACCTCTGTTGCCCTCTTAAGGAAAAAGCTGGGTTCGAAGGGATCAGCAGCGCTTAGAGATCCTCACACTCCTTTCCCGAACTCCATGTGCTTTCTCTCTCTCCCACTTGGGCGGAAACTACCCAAGCCTTTTGTACGGCTAGCCAGCCAATAGCTAGCCGCCCTGTGTCCCGGTGTATTCATCTACTGCATATGGGAAAGCATTAGTTGGGCTTTGTGGAACAATCCAGAAGCCAATATTTTCAAACCTGCGTGGTGAAAGCTGGGCACCTAGATCCATATTTAGTCATTAGGTCCTTGGAGGAGGGAGTTGTGGGTGTACTCCAGGGCTCTGACTATCAGGCCACTGACTTCAGGCCTCCACTTTAAAAAATGTTGGGTCAGAATGTGGGAGAAATTAGCTGCTACCAGGCAGGACAAATTCCTACTTTGCCAGGGATTAGGAGGGATCTGTGTTTTACGTTTGCCACAGAAAAGCACGGATTTTATCCTTTAAAGGAGAAAATCATGAGAAACCACAGGTTTCCCCTTACAGGCTGGCAGCCTGCAAGGGGCTGGGGGGGGCAGCAGGATGCAGGAGGCACCACATGCATGTGCGCGCACACACATGCATGTGGCAGCCAGGTGGTCTGGTGAAGAGCAGCTCCCGCAGTTCCTTCTAGGTAAGTCTATGGGGGCAGGGTAGACATAGACAACAAGTGGGAAACTGGGGGTATACGTGTCCCCCACACATTTCTGTGCCCACAGGGGGCACGAGGCACAGGGCTGCAGCCAAGTCAGACCATCAGGAGACACCTTCACAGCCCAGTAGGCAGGACCCGGCACAGGAGGGAGTGCCATGCTGCCATGGCCACCAAGGTAAATACTGTAGCCTAGAAAGTTTAAAGAGAGGACTGTTACTATAGAAGGATTAGAAAAAAATTTAGAAAAAAATACATGAAGGGACAAGACTTTGTGATTTGAGAGAGCATTTAGAATTTTATAATAATGATTGAGGCACTTGTAGGCTTCCAAATTTTGCATTAAAGTTGTAAATATATCAATAAAGTATTGTATTCAACTGATTTTATATATATAGTGGCCTTTCATTTTGATCACAGAAAAATGCAGTTTTCGGCTTTTTCAGTCAGAGAAGTTGGGATTTTTTTTTATCAGGGAATGTGTGTTTTTTTAAACAGAGAAAACCAAGATCCCTGGTGATTAGGGAGTATGATCTTTCTGTTTCAGTGAAGAGTTGATTTTAGGAGGATAACAGGAACCCTGGTTTCCCAGATACCACCCTACCCTACCTTCTGCTGTGCTACCTTTAACTTGTTCAGAAAGGCATGAGCTGTCATTGGCAACAATCTACTTCATCAAATGCCGTGAATGGACTGACAGAAAAACATGATTTTATATAAAAAGAAAAGGGACAGGGACAGGAAAAGGAGATGCTGCTAAAAGGGGTAGTAAATGAGTTGATTAGATCAACTGAGATGAACAAGACACTTAACTGGAGGGACACCCAAGTTAACAGCTAGTCCTGCAATTTCACATTCAAGTTGGTTTCTAAAGTTTTGACCTCAGCAACTCTGAGGTCAGTAATAGGTGTCTAGGGAGGTTAAAATGTTCTGCCATGGGCTTCTGTGCATTTCTGAAACTGATGGTGAAACCTTTTCTTTCTGCCAGTCCTTTCACAGCATTTGATGAAGTAGGTTGTTGCCTGCGACCACCCATGCCTCTCTGAACCAGCTAGTCTTCAAAAGGTACCACCCGGCCCTACCTGTTGCCTGACTCGAAACTAACAGTTAATCCCCTCTGTGCAGATAACAGGGGCAATAGTGAGGGAAGAAAATCTATTCCCATCACTCATCTGAACTCAAAACGGTTTGGGATTTTTCTTCAATATAATTGATTTTCTCTGCTCCATTTGTAAGGCCCCACTTCCATTGGGGCATTTTGAGGGGTACTAGCTTCTCCACTCCTCCTTTTCAAAACTATTATTGCTCCTGATTCTCACCAGCTTCATTCTTTGAAAATGTGCTGATCTCTGAACCTTTTGAAGGAACCCCTGAGCAGGGGTTTTGCCCTAGTTAGTATTGTATTTGAGGCAGAGATCTCAATGGGAAAACCCCAGGTCCTGAAAAAAATCATACCAGTGATTCAACAAGGAACAATTCTTCTCTGAGTCAGTGCCAAGCATAACATTACTTAGCATTACACTGCTGGGGACAGACATAATGGCCATTTATACACACGCTACGGGAGTTGGGGTGAGGGGGGGATGCTTTTATTAGAGTGGCTCCAAGAGCCACTCTAATTAAAGTGCTTGCAGCATCTTGAGTATCAGTGTACCTGCACTTAAAAAATGGCAGTGGGCGCACTTTAACTACAACTCATCAAACAAGCTTTAATTAAAGTGCCCCCACCACCATTTTGAGACACTGGAGCCTGCAGAAGTGTGGTAATTATCACACTACAGCAGACTCGATTAATTGAGTCTGCTCCAATGTGCTGTGATTACACAGCATTATACAGCAATTTAAAAATAATTACAATGCATCAGAGCAGCCTCTCACAGCACATCTTGTAAGTGTAGGAAGTTTGGTTCTGGTACCTGGTCATAAGCTGGAATCTCATGGTCTCTATACCCCCTTGGAATTTGGTTTCCTTCACATCCTCTCTAAAACTGGTGTGCAGCACTGTTATATGCTGATAGCAACAGCCACACCCTTGCACCAGGGGTACTGTGACAGAGCAGGTAAGCTTCTCACTGCAGATCCAGGGATGCAAGTTTCAGCTGCATTCCAGGCTGGTAGTGAAGACCACCCTCAAGTCACCCCACCATAGTTAGGTACTTGGCTGTTCTGGTTAGGAAGTCAAAGGCAGCCAGACCCAATGCTAACCATGTCACTTTTTTGGTGCAGGCCCGCTGCTTGCAGAAACATGTGTGCCTTCACCAGGCTATCTTGATGGGCCACTTTGACAGACCTTTGACCTATCCTACTAGAGCTGACTGCATTTAAAAGGTTTGGGTGAACTGCTTGCTAAATGTGTAGAAGTTTGTAAAAAGCTTCGGGCAACTCTGGGATGAGAGGTACTGTGTGAATGTTAATGTTCATGTATTTAGTTATGTTTACAGGTTTGCATGAATATGGTGCTGGAAAACAGCATCTTGACAGTATGCATTTCTTTAGGGATGTGAAAAGGAATGGTCTCCATGGCTGAAACAGCCAGGAGGCTTGCAGTGGTGGGGCATATGGGTGTTTTATCATATGGACACTTGCCCGCTGGGAACAAAGCGAATGTCATCAACTCACAAGAAATCACTAAGCAGCCAACAAGTGGTAACAACTTTCAGTCCATTGGAGGCTTGGCTGGGTACCAAGCAGCAAGCTAGTTCACCCACACTAAGATCACCCTCCCATTGTAAGCATGAACTGCTACAGCAGATAAGAGCTATACCTCTCTCAGACCACATTTGATCTGCTGCATATACTAACCTGTCCACTTTAGTTTTCAAAGAAGTGCATTTCCTAGAATCAAGCAAAGGGCAAACCACATAACAGATTCTACTATGACAAAAGAGATTATTCTTTACAAGGGGTCTGTCTGTTGTTGACTAACCTAGAGGATCTCAAACCTTGTGCAAAATGGACACCATGTACTGTGGTACTCTCCAGGCAAGATTGATAGCCCTACAGGAATCTTACTGTTCACATGGATATGTGGTATTAGAAAAATCCTTAGTATATTTTAAGCTTTCTCTTAATAGGATGTAGACCAGGGCTGTCCAACTTCAAAGTGACTGGGGGCTACATGCCCCACAGGCATTGCACACCAGAGGTGCAGCACTAGCAGGGGCCATGGGCCTTCCAAGCTGTACACCCTGTGCATGCATGTGTGGGTGGGTGCTTCCCTTGCTGCACTGTTTACACAAGCAGATGTTCCCCACCCTGCTGCACTGCACAGAGGGCACTCCTGCCCCCCAATGCACTGTGTGTGCAAACAGCCACTCCCCATGCACAGCACAGCACAGCACAGCACAGCACAGCATCAAGTTTCACCTTCAGCAACCTGAGGGCTCATCCTGTGGCACCGTGCCAAAGAAACTCTGGGCTGCTGGCTCCCTTAGCACCACAGGCTTTGCCAAGCCACACTATCCCATCCGGGTGATGAAGGAGGATACCCAAAGACCTTGGATGCTGCTGCAGCCAAAGCAATAGGGTTGGCAGTAGCTGGTTGAGAGCTCAGGGGCCACATGTTAACGCACCCCCCCCAGTCTGCCAATTGAACAGATCTGATGTAGACAAAGCCAAAAGCATATGGGGTTATATTAACAGGAGTGTCACTTGCAAATCAAGGCATGTGATTCTTCCACTCTATTATGCACTGGTGAGGACTCACCTAGAGTTCTGTGTCCAGTTTTGAGGCTTACACTGCACAAAAGACAGGGACAGATTAGCAACAGTTCAGCAGAAAGAGACAAAAATGATCAGAGGGCAAAAACATGATTTAGGAAGAAATGGTGAAAGACCTAGGACTATTTAGTCTGAAGAAGAGAAGACCTAGGGAGAAGGGTGTTGATAACAGGCTTCAAATATCCTAGGGGTGATAAAGGATAGAGATGAGTATTCTCTGTGGCCATAGGAGACAGGACTAGAAACAGTAGCCTCAACCTGCAGGAGAAGAAATTTAGATTGGAGATTAGGAAGAATTTACTGACTATGAAAGTAGTTAAGCATTGGACCAAACTAATTAGAGATCTTGTGGACTCTCTGTCTGGACATTGTCAAGAATCACTGAGACAGACATTTAACTGGGATGGTTTCATCAGGGATGATCCTGCCTTGAGCAGGGGGCTGGGACTTGATCACCTCATGGGGTCCCTTCCAGCCCTATTTCCTATGATCTTAAGAGAAGAAGCCAACACCATGTGACCATCACCAGTGTCCCTTGATCTACAGTGTGGAAACTGCTGCTCTCTGCTGTGCATGTCTGGAAGGCATAGAAATTCAAAGGAAGCCCTGTACACACACACTTTTAATCAATAATAGTAACTTTGGGAGAACAATGCAAGTGCTGACACTGAGATCAGAGTTGTTAAACTGACTTCAGACTAGGAAAGAGAAAAGAGAAGAATGAAAGGAAACAAGCCTCTGCTTGGAAGGGATGTTCCTGCATGGGGTCCATTGGGGTCCTATGTATAATTAGCAATATTATAGCAGCATTTGGAGTCCCCAAGCGAGATCACAGCTAGCCCCACTATGCTAAGTGCAGTATGTTAAGTAAGAGACATTCCCTACCCAAAAAAGCCCATAATCAAGAGAGATAAGGGGGTAGGGGAGAAGGAAAAGCACAGAGTAAGGACATGATTGGGCCAGCAACATGCCACAGGTTAATGGCAAAGCTGGAAACAGAAGCCAAGTCTCCTGATCCTTAAAGCCAGTGCCCTAAATTACTAGGCCACAGAAATCCTCTCCACTCCCATATCTCACGGTGTTTAAAAGTCAGACGTGAGCCCTTATATTTTGGAGCTTTTAGCCTATTTTCTTCCTTAATTTCATCCACTTCCCTTCCCTTCCTAATTCAAGAGGCACCATGAGATGAGCCCCCTAATACATCCTCTGCCAGCTACCCTGAGTGCTGCTCCTCAGTCGCTTGCCAGTCTTTGTGCCCGATTCACACAGCAGCCCTATGTGCCTCCCCTTCCCCCACAATTATCGACATTCTGTTCCCACCTTCATGCCCCTTGTCCTGGTCACCTAAACACTTACAACTGCCAAGACTGAACCAAATCCCTGGATCCAAACTCCTCACATTTCTAGAGGATCACAATCCAAATATAGGCACCTGCCTAACTCGTAGTGAGAGAAAGCAATTTTTGCAGCTTGGTCCCAGCCTGAAGAGCCAATTTCACCATCATTTCATGGTGGCCCTGCCCCCGAGTGCTGATTGGCTGAAAGGCATGAGGCAGCCGCCACCTTGACTGGGGGCTGCCCTTCATGCAGCCCCGCCCTTTGGTGCCGATTGACAGAGAGGCACAAGGGGCAGCTGCCCTTCGTGCCACCCCGTTAGCTAGTGCCTTCTCCTCTCAGGCGGGCTGCATGGCTGGGTCGCAGCAGCAGCAACAGCAGCAAGGACTGCTGGCTCCCACTGGGGAGCCAGCATTTTATTTTTATTAAGGTTTTGGTTTTTTTGATCTTCTGGGAAATTACAGCCAATGCCATTTTTCATGGCGGCTGCAGAGATCCCTGTTTTTCATGATTTCCACAAAAATCGCAAAACCGTGATTTAAGTTGCAAAACCATGATTATCCATATGTCATACCTCATCCATGTTTTCCTAATGGACCAAACCAAAACACTGGATCCACTCTGATGTTGTGGAGTTGAAAAGACTGCCATAATTTGAACAAAGATCTGGATTTCCAAGCTAATCCCACCTTTACAATAAACTATTTGGGGAAAAAAAGAGGATCCAAACCTTTGCTTCCCCCATTCCCTGAATATGAGGAAAACTCGAATTTAATCTCTCAATTACAACCATTATGGAGGAGCAAACTTAATGCTTAGTTATCAAACTCCAAGTTGCCACCCTCCTGAATGAGAAGAGGTCAGTTCCACATATAAAAATATTATTTATTTATAGTATACATTATAGATATATAAAATATATATTAAAAGGAATGCATCAATAGTTACTTTTCTGCTCAAATTACGTTTCTTTGCAGCATGTTAGGCAAGGCCTGGTTTTCACTTTCCACCCTCTCCAGACACTGCTGGGTGCCAGGAGAGTCAAATGTCATATACCCGTTTTTTCCTGAGTGAGTCACAGAGCTGGGGGTGGGATGTGGGTGACACACAGAAGTGGGGAAGATGAAGCAAGAGGTAACCAGGCTGTACAAGGAAGCCAATGGGTATCTGCAGCCTTTAGAGTACTGGCATGGGCAACTTGGAGGCACTGTAGAGGGCTGGGAGGACCTAATTGGGAAGGAGAGAAAAGTGCAGAAGTGGACATAGCTCCCTGCCATGAAGGTTGAGGTCTGAAGTGGCTCAGGACCAGAGTCTCCAGAGCTAAGGAAGGTGCTGAGGTAGATTTGGGGAGGGGAAAGGAAGAAAAGGAACAGGAGGAAGCTGGAGAACTGGAGCACAGTTTTTTCCTGTGGGAGGATGAAGGGGAACTGGGACTTGCACAAAACCCTCAATAGTGATAGATTTTTATGGGCCAAATTCTCACGTTTCTTCTCTACTGACTTTAGGGGTTACCAACAGCAAGTAAACGGACCTTCTGGGTTTAAAAGCCAATACGCTTTGCTTCTCATTTACCCCAAGGCATTTTCTCACTGTTGGAATATGCCCAAGTACATGATGCAGTGCTGCGTATGGCAGAGAAGCAGTCAGAGAGGAGGTTCACCCTTCTTTCCTGCCCGTTTTCAATATACCAAATGTTCTGGGTAATTTATGAATATCCTCCTCTGTAAGACACTACCTATAAGAGCCCAAGAACAGAATCTGATCCTGGGAAATAAGTCAAACTTCTCCAAATCAAATAGGAAGAAAAAGACTTTTGGGGGGTGAATTTTTTTTCTTTTTTCTTTTTCTAAAAATCCTTCTACAGTTAAACCCCCCACAGGCATATCTACACAAGACCCTTACTGCACAGTAGCTTGTTACTACTGTGCAGTAGCATCACCAGGCATGAGCCATGACATGACGTTACTGCACAGCAGTTATGAGCTACTGCGTAGTAACCATCACTGGGCAACAGTGCCGGGATGCTACTGTGCAGTAACTCCGGTTACTGCATGGTCATCATGGTCATTTAGTACCTGGTTATGCAAGTACTAAATAACGGCACAGTAACAACTGCACTGGGCGGCTTGTGTAGGCGCACCCTGCAAATACTTGCAGCACATGCAAGAGCAAGAGTTAAAGGTGCTAAATGCCCATGAATAACATAACTACATAATCAACAGTCACTGCCTGTGCTGGGCAGAAAACTCCAGTGTCAGTGAGTTCTGCTAAGGCACTGAGTAAAAAAAAAATTCAGTTGGAGAACAAATGAGTAATAAGAGGGGGTTTCAGCAAACCAGGAAGATTATAAGAAGACCCCAGACTTCATACCGCTTCCATCTACCTCCCACACACACATACACACATGTAAACCCTGTCCACTCACATACACCCACACTAAAAACAGAAAAAACAAACCCACAACCAACATACTCTCTTGAACACAAACAGAAACATCCACAAAGCCTCTCCATGGGCCTAATGGCTCCTTCAGTAGGTACACATGGTGCAAATCAGATTATCACAGAATCTGGCCCAGTGCATCTGCATTTTCTCAGGTAGCAAGCACTCTTCTTGAGCAAGTAGTGAGTTTAAAGGAGGCCTTTGTGGTGCTGCAGTTTTTCCTGCTACTCTGTTAGGGTTGTCGTAGGACAATTCAGGGCGAGTTCCAAGAATCAGGTTTAAATCCTTTTTTGAGTCAATTCAGCTGTCCGATACCAAAGGCCTGATGGTGGTTTCCTGAGGGGCCTCCTGCAGTAAGACCCTGCGCTAGTGCGCAGCTCCTGTGAATGCTTAAGTCCCTGGTGTGTATTTGCTGAAAGCCACACACCAATGAGTAATCCCTAAAGTTTAAATACACCAAAAAATGTCTTTGATTCTTCAAAATGAACCAGAGCAATTCTGGAGACATTGACATACAGCCTGTCCATTCTGGTGAGGTTGAACAATGCCCCCAGGTAGCTGTTCCCGGCCCACATTTTCTGAGTCGCACAGTAATTCATCCTTCTGTCCTCCATTAAAACCTGGTTCCCTGGATAACCCGGGTTTCGTTTGTAAACAGTATGGTCCAAAGGCTGGTTGTTGCAGACCTCGCCTCGGAAGAACACACTGGAGTACACAAAGTACAGGCCAGTTTCATTAATCATCAGGCTTCCTTGTTTATACTGAATGCTGGAAGTGAAGGCATGTCCATAGATGGCCTCCCATTCCAGAGGAAGGCCTTTCTGACCAGATTTGCCTAGAAACAAAGGTGAACAAGAAGCTGTTAGATGAATACATATGCCTAACGGTTTTCAAGTCCCCACTGAAAGTAATTTGGGCAAATCACGTAACTTCAGCTCCTTCATCTGTCAAATGTAAATTACACCCACTGACTTCAGAAGTGGGTGCTGTGAAGTTTAATTTCTTCATACACAGCAAATGTTGCTTCTCTGCCCTCAATCACCTACCCGTTAAGTGTACTGCTTTCCTGACCTCTTTCTTTTCCATGATCTTTTCTGTTGCATTTGGAAGCCCTGCATAAAAGTAAAGAAGGAGTTAGCTGCAAATTCTGTGAAGAGGACCTGATAATGAAATGACATTAGAAAGGGACACTCCTCATGGAATTAGAGAGAGACAGATTTACTATGGAATAGATAATGCAAGACATCCTGCAGGCATTAGTAACTATGGAACTATCTGCTGTGGGACACTATTCAGGTAAATACTGTAGCCTGGAAAGTTTAAAGAGAGGACTGTTACTATAGAAGGATCAGAACAAGTTAGAAAAAAATACATGAAGGGACAAGACTTTGTGATTTGAGAGAGCAACTGATCACCAGATGGGTTAAAAAAAGGATTCCCCCCTGCCCCCATGATATGCTACAGGACAGCATTGCACAAATAGCTGCACTTCTGGGCTTTGTTCCGACTGAATCACTCTCATAGTCCATGCAGAGTATGAGCCCACATCACTAATAATAATAAACTAAACTCTCTTCCAAGCTGCCAAAGCCAAAAATGACCTGGCAGCAATACACAAATTATCTACGATTAGTTTATTATGGCCAAGGACTAATGTCCCAATTGCAATGAGCAGATTCAAGGTGCCAGTCAACGCTCCTGCAACTTCTAGCTCTGGGAGGCCACCTGAAGACTTCTTATACACAGCTCTTAACTATTAATTCTTTTCTACAAAGGGAGGTAGCATAAAATTTTAAGGGGGCTGTAAAAATGTAAGGCAAAAGCAGATAAATTTCCTAAGATACCAAGTAACTGGAAAAACTGTGTTAGGTGAAGAGTCTGTAGTCTGATTTAGACCCTAGTGGAGAGCTGAGTCAGTTGACCATGTGACCAGCATGAGAAAAGTGCACTGAGACTAAAGTGCCCCTGGTCAGCTAGTTTTGGCAACAGCTTTCCAAAGCAAATGTGCACTATAGGGACCCAGATACTTGTGGGTACTATTTCCCCTGTAATATTTAATTCTAAAGAATTTGTGGATCAGCATTTGTTCTTTGAGATTATGGCTGTGCCAAGAGACCCAAGGAGAAAAAGTAGGGTCTCCTTCTTCAAGGCATTGAATGTGCAGTTATTAAGCAGACAGTCCTCACCCCCAAAAGCTGATAAAGAACCTAAGTTACAACTAGAACTGTGGGGGAATCAGAATTTCCATTTTGCAGAAAATTCCTCAATTTCAAAATTGCATCAGAACAAAACCAAAACATTTCAAAATGTCTCAGAAAACAATATTTTGAGGAATACAAATTGTTTCAGATGCATCAAAATGTTTAATTAAAGAAAAAATTAAAAGACGTTTTTGGATTCAGTTGTCTATACATTTTCAATTTGCAATTCATGATAGAAAAATCAAATTTGAAAAATGAAAAGTCATTCTGAAGCAAAGAATCAAGAGAGCCTTCCCAAAAAGGGGTTGCTTTTTTTTTCCTGGCATGAAGTTTCATGAAAATTTACATGTTCCCATGGTAACTTTCAATTTAATTGAAACCATATTCTTCAAATCTTAGGAAACTTTGGGGCAATTTTGGTTACCCCGATGGAACGTATACAGAAGATACTTAAGAAAATTATGTTGTACTTTAAGGGAAAAAGAAAAAAATAATCATCAGGGAGGAGGAAGACAAATAATAGTGTTAGGCACCCCTCTCTCCTTACATGCATCACTTATAGCGTAATAAGGAAGCCAGGGTTGTATTTGTAGCAGGGTTGGTCTGAGACAAAAAGAAATGTAAGACTCTAGACCTCTTGGTTCAGAGACGATACCTTTTATTACACCAACTAAAGAACTGCAAAAAAATTATTTTTTTCTGCAAGTTTTTGGGCGAGCATGCCCTTTCTGAGGCTCTCAGGGAAAATTAAAGATGGTAAAAAGTCCCCATAGGTAAAAAATAAGCTTCATTTTTGCACAGAGGCAGCTGAAGGTGGAAGTCTATTCCTCTGGGTCCAGACATAAGGAAGCCAGACATTTCATTAACGAAGCTCAAGCTTCACAAGGGGCTGGCATCCAAGTCAGGATTCGGTTGCTCCTGGGTTTTCAGGTCTGGGAGCCTGGGCTGGGCCCATCTCTCATCAGTGGTCGCCTGGCCTGTCTGCACTGGGCACGCTTCCTTCGCGCAGAAGAAGAGCGCTGGGGTCCCCGGGCCCTTGTGACCCACAAAGGGACACCTGCTTCTCTGCCCAAAGCGAGAAGGCACCTCCTTGCCGAGGCAGCCCAGCGTCCAGGGCGAAGCCCGCCCTGTGGCCCAGGAGAAGGCAGGAGGCTCCCCAGTGACTACAGTACTGCAACGTCCTGCTGCTGGTGGGCCACGGCTCACCCCAGAGCGGGCGAGGGAGGGCTCAGACGTCCCCGGCCCAGGGGCTCTCACCTGTGTGCTTCTCCGCAGCTGGGGGCAGGTGCCCGGGGCTGGTGGCCTGCCAAGAGAGAGGGGACACTCAGCAGGGGACCACAGCATCAGGGCCGCAGCAGCCCCGCCACAGGCGGGCTCCCCCCCCCCGCCCTACCTCCCGCCGCTCCGCCAGC
>NW_005842541.1:1037435-1043540 GCF_000455745.1 Alligator sinensis
CCCCCGCCCCGCCCCGCCCGAGCAGCCGCGCTCCGCACCCAGCGGGTCCGCCCGCACGGCCACGGCCACGGCCACGGCCACGGCATCCCAGCCAAGCCCAGGGACAGAGCAGATCAGATTATCTTCATCAGCGTAACATACAGATATCTATAGATATCTCACAACGAGAGAGAGAGATCTCACAATAAGACAGACAGATATATATCTCTACCCATCTCTATCTAACTGCGAGAGATATCTATCTATCTATCTATCTAATCACAAAATGCTTAGGGAGCCTCGCAGGGGATATAATGCTGAAAGGAAAGCAGCACGGGTTCATTGAAAGTAGATCCTGCCTGACTAACCTTGCTTCTTGTTATGACCAGGTCACAAAATGCTTAGACGCAGGAGTCGAGATAGATGTCATCTACCTGGACTTGAAGAAGGCGTTCGATACAATATCTCATTCTGTTCTCATAAATAAATTGACAGGCTGTGATGTAGAGGATTACGTGGTCAGGTGGGTGGCAAATTGGCTTAGGGGTCGCACCCAGAGAGTGGTTGTGGACGGGTGGGTATCAACCTGGAAAGATGTGGGCAGTGGAGTCCCACAAGGCTCGGTCCTGGGACCGGTGCTGTTCAATGTCTTCATCAGTGACTTGGACGAGGGCGTAGAGAGCATCCCGTCCAAGTTCGCAGATGATACCAAATTATGGGACAAAGGTAACACACCAGAGGGTAGGGAACAGATCCAGGCGGATCTGGACAGGTTGGAAAAATGAGCAGAACGAAATAGGATGCAGTTCAACAAAGACAAGTGCAAAGTGCTGCACTGGGGCAAGAAGAACCACCAACACGCTTACAGGCTGGGGGATGGCCCTCTCAGCAGCGCAGCAGCGGAAAGGGGTCTTGGAGTCATAGCTAACTCCAAGAAGAACGTGAATCATCAATGTGACGAAGAGATCAACAAGGCTAACCGCACTTGATCATGCATTAGCAGATGCATGATGAACAGGTTCATGAAGGTGATGCTTCCTCTCTATGCAACACTGGTCAGGCTGCAGTTGGAGTACTGCGTCCAGTTTTGGGCACTGTACTTCAAGAGGTTGTCGCACCAGATGACAAGGCTAACCTATTTAACAATTTCTTTGCCTCCATTTTCCTGAGCACGGACCAGATCAGTCTGTCCACCGGGACCCCCTCAGGCCCCAGGGGAGGTGCACCCAGGCCCAGGGTCAGTGAGGACCTCGTCAGGGAACTTCTGGAGGGACTAGACGTATTTAAATCAGCTGGTCCTGACGACCTCCACCCCAGAGTGCTGAGGGAATTAGCAGAGGTCATTGCGGGACCCCTGGCACGGCTTTACGAGCATTCATGGTGCTCTGATGTGGTGCCAGAGGACTGGAAAAGGGCCAATGTGGTTCCCATTTTCAAAAAAGGGAGGAAGGAGGACCCAAGAAATGATAGGCCAGTTAATCTTACCTCGATCCTGGGGAAGCTTTCTGAGAGAATTATCCTGGCGCATGTCCACGAGGGGCCAGCAGGGGAGGTTGTGCTTAGGGGCAACCAACACGGGTTCATTAGAGGCAGGTCATGTCAGACCAACCTGGTGGCTTTCTATGACCAGGTCACAAAATCCTTAGATGCAGGTGTAGCAGTGGACCTAGTCTTTCTGGATTTCAGGAAGGCCTTCAACACGGTGTCTCACCCCATTCTCATTAAAAAACTAGGAGACTGTGGTGTTGACACCTACACAGTCAAATGGGTCACTAACTGGCTGGAGGGCCACACCCAGAGAGTGGTGGTGGACGGGGCATTTTTGACCTGGAGGGATGTGGGCAGTGGGGTTCCCCAGGGCTCAGTCCTCGGACCTGCACTGTTCAACATCTTCATCAGCGACTTGGATGAGGAGGTAAAAAGCACCCTATTCAAATTTGCTGACAACACTAAGATGTGGGGGGATGTGGGCACGCTAGAAGGGAGGAATAGGCTGCAATCGGACGTAGATAGGTTACAGGGGTGGGCGAATGAGAACAGAATGCGTTTCAACACTGACAAGTGCAAGGTGCTGCACCTGGGGAGGAAGAACCAGCAGCAGACCTACAAGCTGGGGAACTCCCTTCTCGTCAGTGCAGAGGCAGAGAAGGATCTTGGAGTCATTATTGATGCCAAAATGAACATGGGCTGACAGCGTGGGGACGCGGCCAGGAAGGCCAACCACACCTTGCCATGCATCCACAGGTGCATCTCGAGCAGGTCCAAGGAGGTGATCCTCCCCCTCTATGCAGCACTGGTCAGGCCACAGTTGGAGTATAGCATCCAGTTCTGGGTGCCGCACTTCAGGAGGGATGTGGACAGCATGGAGAGGGTCCAGAGGAGGGCCACCCGCATGATCAGGAGGCAGCAGGGGGGTGCTACTTCATTGTCAGGGTGGCTAGGATCTGGAACCAACTTCCAAGCAAAGTGGTGCTGGCTCCTACCCTGGGGGTCTTTAAGAGGAGGTTAGACAAACACCTTGCTGGGGTTGTTTGACCCCAGTACTTTTTCCTACCATGGCAGGAGGTCGGACTTGATGATCTGCTGAGGTCCCTTCCGACCCTACCTACTATGAAACTATGAAACTAAGGGATGCGGAGAATCTTGAGGAGGTTCAGAGGAGGCCACTCATATGATCAGAGGCCTGCAGGCAAGGCCATACGAAGAGAGACTGAGGGACCTAGATCTCTTCAGCCTTCGCAAGAGAAGGCTGAGAGGTGATCTTGTGGCTGCTTATAAATTCATCAGCGGAGGGCAGCAGGGAATAGGAGATGCTCTGTTTACTAGGACACCCCCTGGAGTAACTAGGAACAATGGCCACAAATTGACGGAGAGCAGATTTAGGTTGGACATCAGGAAGAACTTCTTCACAGTAAAGTTTGCCATAATCTGGAATGGGCTTACAAGGGAAGTGGTGCTCTCCCCTACACTGGGGGTCTTCAAGAGGAGACTGGACAAGCACCTGGCTGGGGTCGTCTGACCTCCGTGCTCTTTCTTGCCCAGAGCAGGGGGTCGGACTCGATGATCTACTGGGGTCCCTTCCGACCCTAACATCTATGAATCTATCTATCTCTCTAATTGTGAGATAGAGAGATATCTCATTGTGAGATATCTCACAATAATATAGAGAAAGAGAGATATCTCTAATTGTGAGATATCTCTTATTGTTAGATAGATAGATAGATAGATAGATAGATCTTATTGTGAGATATCTATCTCTCTCACAATAAGATAAATAGAGATATCTCACAATGAGAGAGAGAGAGATCTCACAATTAGATAAATACCTCACAATAATATATCTTTACAGTAACAAAAATATATATATGTATATTTCAATATGATACATATATCTATAGCTCACTATATATATATATAGAGAGAGAGAGAGAGAGAGAGAGAGAGAGAGAGAGATCTATATATATACCTACATATAAATATCTATATATATTCATAATTTTAATATATTCATAAATATTATTGCAATTAATAAAGATTATTTTACTACTTCCGGGTCCTTGCTTTGGGTAAGTTTACACTGGTTTAAGATGAACTGTGTGCTTGAGGGGAAGAGAAACTGACCTCTACTTTTCTTTTTTTCAAGAGAAGTAAGAGCATCATTATTTTGCTTTTGGCGGGTCCTCAGCTCTGAAGGTGGGAAGCGGTGCTGGGCATGCCCAAGAGGATGCCCAGCCTTGTGCCCAGACATGCAAGTAGGCAGATCTAGGATGCTGAGCGGGGAGGTGCACATGGTGAGAGGCATCATCATCACATGCAAAACACCACTTCTTTTTCTCCAGTGAAGTGAAAAAGAAACTAGAAGCTTTACTACTATACCAGGTGTCTGGGGCTGCCTTATTCAGGTTAACATGGAAGCAAAAAAAAACAACCCCAGAACAAAAATAAAGGTAACTTCCTAGGGCTTGCTTATTGGAAGCTCTTTGGGGACAGGGGTTGGCTCCTCCATGTGCTTGTAACATGCCTGGACCTCCAGGCATTGCCTCTTCTCAGACATTCCCATTAGCCACTACAGCAGTCACAAGATCCACACTTGTAGAAGGTTACCTTTGTAGTGGATCAGTGATGCCAGCTACATCAGAGCTAAGGGACACGACTCTTCCCAGCCCCACACTGGTGAATCAATTCTTTCACTAGCTAGCCACAAGCGCATCCTGAAGAAACAGCATTGGGTTGAATTAGCCTCCAGCAGTTAGGATGCTTTCCTCTCACTGAGCTAGATCCTGCCAGGATGCTCAGCACAACCCCACCTGAGAATCCTGGGTCAGCCAAAATCTTAACATTTAAAGTTTGACCAAGATCGTCACCGCAATGATCTTTGTGGAATTTGGGGGTCTCCATTCCCAGTTGAGAACCAAAGGTGAAGTGATGCTGTCAGAATAAACATCATCTCACAGGTTTCATAAAAATTTAACTTGTACAGTTAAAGGAAGGAGGGATTTAAAGACTCCAGTGGCAACAGCACTATAATGTCCAGAATTTCACATGGGTGTAAAATCATGATCATTTACATCCATTCTTTTACACCAGCCAGGTGAAGGACCTGGCTCATTTTGTGCATATACACGTGTACCACATGAATGTTTCATGTTTTACATCCACACACATACAAACTTTGCAACACTGCTCCAGTGTATGTGAACCCAAGTATAAAAGTGCAAGGAGCATTAAAGCAAGTAATAGGTTAGGTTGTCTCAAACATCACAGAAACAAGTGGTATGAACGCAATGAGAAGGATCAGAATTGAAGCCGATTTGTCAGCCTGAGTGATGTTTTTCTTTAACAGCTGGCACATGCTTCTTTTCCAAGACTAGTGGCACATTTGCACTGTATCATGCTCACAGTCATCAGCCTTTTCTCAAAACCCAGACTTCACCACCAACAAGCCCACTGCCTTTTGAAGAAGCTCACCACAGCCGTTTGCTGAAACAATGACTTACAGCTAGTGAGGTTTTAGAAACCCATGTGCGATCCCCTCGTAGCAACATTTCATGAAAGGTATAAAAGCACCGATTCCAACACTGTCAAGTACCTCCATATGTCACCCATCATCATTTTCATCGCTGTAGTCATTTTTATACTCATAAATGTGGCTGTGCCATGACATCATTCTGACATTGCTCCATCTGACCAGTCGATCTAAGGCCAAATAATTTCAGAGCTGAGTTCTAGTCAAGGTAAAGTAAGAACCATTACAGCAGGACTTCATTGGTCTATATGCACTAGAGAATCATTTCTCCTAGTCTGAACTTCTTGGATGTTTTAGGCACCTGGCCAAGAGGAATCCAAACCCCTCTACTAAGCGTTGAGGTTCCCTATGCACTGAAGAATTGGCCTCTTCAGAATGGGATCCCCAGCAGGCAGCATAGTAAGCAGAGAGTTGCCTAAAGTCCACATAGCCAGCATGCCGCTGCCTAGAGCTCACCAATCAGAAATGCTGGGCGCAGGGCTCAACTCCTGCCCCGTCAGGAGCATGGGTACCTTAGTCAAGGCGGCAAGCTGGCCCCTGTGTCTGGATGGGATTACCAACCCAGTGTCCTTGCTAGAAGGGAGTTGTCCACTCCTTTTCTTTCAAAGAACAGAGCAGAGCTCATGTTTTCTTTTTAAAACATGGACAGAGGAGTTAGTAGAAGCACTGCCCTGATTCACCTGAATTTAGTGGTTATAGCTCTCATTCAGAGAGCAGAAGACCCATGGAAAAACTTCTTCACAGTAAGGGTGGCCAAAATTTGGAATGGGCTTCCAAGGGAAGTGATGCTCTCCCCTACCTTGGGGGTCTTCAAAAGAAGGCTGGATAGGCATCTGTCTGGGGTCATCTGATCCCAGCACACTTTCCACTCTTTCCTGCCCAGGGCAGGGGGCCAGACTTGATGATCTGTTGAGGTCCCTTCCAACCCCAGCATCTATGAATCTATGAATTTGACCATCTATTGTAAAATACAAGAAGAGTTGTGGGAGCAGGACCCCAGGACTCTCCCTTTCCCGCATAACTTCCCTTATCTACAGAGACCACTGAGCCAGGTTCTCTCACACTTCTGCTCTGTGGCCCCATGAATCTTGAATTCTTCC
>NW_005842541.1:1043550-1045454 GCF_000455745.1 Alligator sinensis
ATGCTCTCCACCCAGCCTAGCTTAGAATTTAGGCAACTATCCTGAGAGGCGAGAGATTTGGACTCGAGTCTCCATATGCTGAGGAGGAAATTGACTCCTGTCGCTTGGATATGTACCCTTACCACATGGATGTTACACAATGGGGACTCAGCTTTGGCTATATAATCTTCTTCTCTTGTCATATTGCCAAAGAAAGTAATGAGTACTGTTGCATTTGCAAAAAGCCCATCTGTGTTCTTGTGTGTCTGAGACTACCCACTGGATGAAGCCCCTCAGGAGACTTAACAGAGGAACTTCTAGTTTCTGGAGCCCAGTTTCATGTGGAAGAGAGCTAGGTGCTGAGCTGTTCAGCCACATCAAGACTGGTGCAGTTCCAAGTAATACTAGATGCCTGAACACATGATGAGAAAAGGTGCCTATGGAGTTTAGCACCCCCGTAAAGCTAGGAGGTAGCCAAGTGGATGGTTTCAAAATCATAGTTTTGGACATGAGGCAAAAATCTGCTTATGTCTCATAGTAGAAGCTTAAGTCCTTTCTGGATCTAGCCCATAACTAATTTAAACAAATCACTCAGCCATTCCTCAGCTAGCATCTGGGAGATAAGGTAAGGGCAGTTACTAAACAAAAGGAAGCCAACCTTAAATAATAAAAATGAAAACAAGGGTCAAACAAACCAGGCTAACACCAAAGAACAACAAAAATCCATCTATTTAAGTTGGTCTAATAAAAAATATCAGATTCACCCAAAAAACCTTGTCATTCATAATTTTGGCATATTGGTTCAGCCCTGGGTAATTAGCACAAAGTCATGAGTAGTTCTCTCATGTGTTGTGACTAGTTGTGCTAAATGTGTACCCTGGATCTGGTAACAATCTTCTATGCATTTGATGTTTTCAGCTTTATTATAGCAAGTAAATTACAGGAGAAATGCAGAATTCAGAAGCAGGATGAAAGGAAGGAAGGAAGATCAGGAAGCGTTGTGAGAAAAGGGTTCGGGCAAGGATCCAGGAGTCAGGGCCCAGCAGCATTAATCTGAATCTGCCACTGCCAGTGGTCCAGGCTGAAACATGTCCCTCTTCCTGTCTGTGCCTCCCTTTACCATGAATCTGCACATACTTGGTTATTTCACAAGAAGGCCAATGGTGCTAAGTGCTTTAAGAGGCATAGATGAATTATTCTACAACTCAAATTTATGAGCTGTAAACACCACCATATTTTAAGTTTAGTCTTTTATGTTCCCCGTCTTCTCTGTGTCTAGAAATGATACCGGATGCAGGTCAGACGTTCTGAGGGCTAGAGGTGCAATGCCAATGGCATCATAAATATCTGACATTATTTAACAAGTCTTTCATTAGTCAGCAATTGCAGAGCTCCAACTACAGAACTTTTCAATCCTTTCTTTGATGCTAAATGTTGTGTTTAGTGTAAACATGCTAGTTTTGTTGGGTTTGTGGGCACAACAAATATACTGACAGCCCTTCTTAAATGTCACAAACCTGCTTGTTATTTCACCCACTGTTTCCTATTATCACTTAAATGATTCTCTTTGGGAGATGCGAGGGGGCAGATACAAAAAACCTGCAGAAAGCTGCTCCAGCATTGCCCTTTGCAGTTTTTTGTTTGTATCTGAGAATCAAGAGCTCACTTAACACCACGAGATGTGGCAAACCATGTCAGCTGATTGTTTTACCAACAAAGGGGCTGTGTTAACTCCTGGCATTCAGGGGATCATAGAACAGCACCATGTCTTGTGGATGCACATTGTCATTGGGAATCATACTATGGTGCTCTATTGCAAGATGTTCCTTTTTGGACTGGCTCTGGAGAATGATGGGAGCAATTACTCAGGTAAAAGTGTGGATGAAAAGGGGAAAATGGGATATCTGAGTGGGTCTTTTCCCTAC
>NW_005842541.1:1045508-1054434 GCF_000455745.1 Alligator sinensis
GCTACAAGACAAACTCACATCTACTCTTGGGCATCTGCCTGTTTTGGGAAACCTAGTTATACAAATGGCAAAACTTAATTGGAGGAAATATTTAAACATAAAAGTATAAATGGTAATTGTTTCAACATACATAATAGATGCCCCAAAGAGCACCATTCCAGTCATGAAAGATGGATTAAGTGACCCAAAAAATCACCTTGGGTAAGAAAAAAGGATGAGGGCAGTTATAAAATATATACATTTAAAATCTCTATATAATGATTAAAACGTGGGAAGGTTGATAGCAGAAGTCCAAATCAGAAGTTGGGAAGTCCAGACAACTGGTAAGGAAAGCTAAAGGTATTAGTGAAAAAAAATCTGTGTTCAGTAAATTTAAGGACAGTAGGAAGGAATCCTTCAAATATAGCAGGAACAAACAAAATCCTAACAATGATACAGGTGAACGTCAGATAAAGATGCCTGTAATGAGAAAGAAAAGCATTCGGCAGCATCTACACTATAGGTTAAGAAGTACGATGATGTATTTCTGTTTGAAAGTGATAATGAAATACTTTGTACTCAATCAGTAATTACAGGAAACACGAAACAGCCATTATTAAATATTTCAAGGGCTGTACGAGTTAACAGTTTTTATTGATAAGCATGAAAGAAATCAACCCAGGAGTGTTTTCAGCCAAGGTTGATTTTAATACATTATAGAACAGCAGGGAAGTTTAACAAGATGGGAGGAAAAGCCAGTGCAGTTCCATAGGACAATCCTGGAAACTGCAGGCTAGTTAACCTAATATCAGTCCCCAGCAAAATCATAGCTGATGTGGGATACAATCAGTAAAGAATTAATTAAAAGAAAATTAACATAGCAGTAGTCTTCAAGAAATAGGTCTTGTCAAACAAATTCAACATCAATTTAATGAATCACAAGTTCGGTTGATGTAGCTAATTAATAATAATATCCTTAGATTTCTCTAAGCATTGACTTAGTTCTGCATGACATTCTGATCTTTTTTTAAAAGAGCATTTTACAAAAATCCGTGCAACCCATATTACATACCTTTAAAATAGCTTACCTTATAGATTGTAAAAAGTAAATTGTGAGTTAAAATTATCCTCTAGTGGAGTATTTCTTCTGAATTCCCTCTGGAATCTATTCTAGAGATGCTATTCGGCATTGTAACCACCAGACTGGTAGAAAATATTAAATATTTGCTGGTGACATCTGCAGATTAAAATAATTGGTGAGTTGGTAAATAACGACGAGGACAAAAATTATACCATCCTACATTGTTTGGTAGGGCAGGTTTGTAAGCAAAATGGGCCAGATTTTATTCAACCTATTAGATGCCAAGTGAACTTAGATGCCTAAATGTGATTCTATTGCACCATGTTCGAGTCCCTGAAAAAAAAATGTATTTGCTTTTGTAATGCAGCATCATCATAGCCTTAAGACTAAGTCATAAAAAGCAGTGAGGAAAAGGGTTCCCTTGTCTTTTGTGCTTATGGTTTTCAGGGACAAAACCAGGGTGGAACAGGATCATAACTTAAGTGTGTAAATCCATTCAGGCACCTAATAGATGGACTAGGATCTGGCCCCATGTGTGTTAACAATGCCAAACACAAAGCATATGTCTACAAGCAAAGAATGTAGATCTCGGTTATTAGATGGGGGATTGTATTTTGAGCAGCAGTGACTCTGAAAGAATTTATAGGTCACAGTGTTTGCATCTATGCGTGCTATTTATACTATGCAATAAACTCCAGAGCAGTTCATACCAGAGTTAACTGCTCCCAGGCATAGTGTTTACACATGTACCCAGAACCACAACAATTAGAGCTGGGGTGGAGAAGTCCTGGGCTGGCAGGGGGTACAGGAGGTCAGCCCCAGGCTCCGGGTGGCAGTGTCAGGGGGTGGAGGGGCTATCAGGAGCCAGGATTCTGGCCCCCAGCTGGCTGGGTTGACCGGGCACAATTTGTGCCTGATGGTCACTGTCCACATAAGTGTTTGATAACAGTTAATTACTCCACCATAAGATAGTACTGTCCCCAACAGTACTATCTTATGGTGGAGTTAATTAATGTATTGCACCCTAATACCAGTGCACATGTGGACAGTGATGCTTTACTATGGAGCTAATTAGTCAAATCCACAGTAAAGCACACATGTAGATGCACCCAGTATGTAACTAGGTAGGAGGGTGAGCGTGATCCTTGAACAAATAAGTACAAGAATACTCACCAGGATCTATAGCAATACGCTATTAGCTCTGTTCACGGCACTGGGGAAATTTGAGTGATGCGAGATCTGGAAATTTTGCCTTGCAGGGAGAGACCAGAAAAACATATTCTTATTTTAACCAAAGGGGAGATGAAAAGGCAACTGGATTTTAGTCCACAAGTTCTTATATGGGGTAGAGATTTCTAACAGTCAAGGACCTTTCTATCCAAAAGAAAAAAAATTATGACATCCAGCACTAAAGAAGTTTGGACTAGAAACAAGAGACATTTTTTGAGGGAGAGTGATCTAGCCCCAGCACTATTTACCCAGATATACTATGGTTTTTCTACATGCTGAAGCCCTTATGTGAAGATTGATTATCTGTCTGAACTATATATTGTAGTTCAATCAGAAGGTATAGGATTGATGGAGGACATACTAGATGGAATCCTTTGGTCATAATTTGTAAAGGATGTTAGACTAGATTAGCTTAATGGTACTTGCTTCCCCTAAATCAGTGTGTGTCCCCACAGTTAAAATGTGGTTCATTGTGCAGTGGAGGTAGGTTAGGCCCATGAGGGTTTCTGAGTCAGACCAAGATCCAGCACTGTAGAACAAGTCAGGAACACTGGTTAGTCCTAAATATACTGGGACTATGTTATGAGAATGCTTCCTTGCTGTAACTACCTTACCCAATAAACCAGTTTCTATAGCACAGATCTCTCTCTCTCTCTCCCCCTCCCCCCCCCCACTCTGTTTATTACTCCTCTTTTTCCTGACACATTATCTTCTTCACCACTCCTTTTTCCTTCCTTTCTTTGACGATCTTGATACTTTTCTGCCCTCATGTTCCTATCTGTGGGCAGGTCCCAGGAGATGCATCCCTGTCACCCCTGGCAGTGAACACCCAAACCCAGATCTGAAGAGGCATTGTGCTGGACAAACAGCATTAGTGGAGGTTGCGCTGCCTTTGAGCTAGCATCACACTGCACTTTGCAGATATAATACTGTGGTGAGGACCGCTTACGTGCAGATTTGGTTTTTTTATCACCAGGGTTTTAACACATCTATTTGCCTTATTTCCTGTGCTGCTGATCACTGAGACATTTTATTTCTAGCAAAGCTCATGCATTTACATGACAGAATACTCCTAGAATCAGCAGGCCTCCTAGGAGAGCCTCATACTTGGCCTTAATAGTGAAGTCAATATAACAAAAATAGTCACTCTGCATTTCTATGACATATTCAGCAGTACAGTCGCAAAGATATTTATAACCACTGTTCCCAGGCAAGTCACTTAATATTATCCATTTTACCACTGGGGAAAGAGAGGCATAGAAATGTGAAATAACATAAGTGCCACAGCCAGGAATACCACCCAGAGGCAATAATTGATGGTCCACAAGGCAAGAAGTCAGTGTTCCCTTCCCCATGATGGCTGGAGAGGGGGCATCACATCTTGGTACAGCTGTATTCAATATCTTACTAACTCTCCTCTGATTTAGAACAGGTGAAAAATGGCCAAAAATAAAATGAGGATGATAAGCTAGTCCAATACTAGCAGCTTAGAAAGAAAGGAGGGCTTGGGGTATGGGGATGGTGTCAATATTTTGTAGGTAATCAAATGAGGGAAACTAAATTATTTGCACAGGCTATGGTGAGATAATGGAATCCATGACTTGAACACACCAGGGTGAGAAAATGAATCATTTAAACATTGCAGAACACCTTAGCAATGGAGGGTAATGGAATAAGCTATGTGTGGGGACTCCAGGGACTAACAAGGGGCACTTCTAAAATATGTGTAAAAGAATGTTTATCCCTGAACTAAACCTTCTCACATAAATGGAGAATTATGTGGTAGCTGGACAGATTGGCATAGGGCATTAGGGTTTTTTTGCCTTCATCTGTAGCAGGTGGGAGTGTCTTCCAAGGATCTCCTTAGCTACTCCGTGACACGGCATCAACAATGCCCTTGTCTTCTCTGCTGTTTATTTGTGACCCTTCCCCACCATTTGGATGCTTTATGGTCACAGTATGCCAGAGAAGTTATCTGCAAATGGAGGAGACTGGATTCTGTGGCATGACCGGCCCCTTTCAGTCCCATTTTCCTATGTAAATAATGCATCTCAGGAGCTTTCTCTACATGGCCAATTCAAACTCTGCCAATCTATAACAACTAGAAGTTTTTGCCAGCTGACATTTGCTGCACTGCACAAATCCATTTACGGAAGCTTTTTTCTGCTTACTCTGCTCCCTCTGGATCACGGCCCAACTGCTGCAACAGGAGTAGACCCAGCTTTCTTGGCAGGTTAAGGTTCCATCACTGCCACCTACAAAGCATCACAGGGCCAAGCAGCATGATTCTTGTGAGAAACTACAATAAGGTGTAGTTCCATTGGAAAAGTAAATAATCGGGGATCTCTAGGAAACATCCTGACAAGGTTACAAATCGGACATAGCAATTGATATGTAGCTTCAAGGCTGTCTTTGCAAGGACATTTGCTGGGATTGTAAAAGTTTCCACCACTGGAATGTAGACTCTATCCTCCACTTACAGCAAATATAAATTAATAAGATAGGAAGGATCTTTTTTAAATGAGCACAAGGGTCTCCTTTACAATTGCTTGGTCCCTAGAGTTAGGTCTCTCGGGAAGAAGAGTTCTCATCTTGAAAAAAGGAAAAAATTACTTTTTACATTTCCTGCCAACTCATTTTAACCACAGTCTGAGCATCAGCTGCTGTAGCTCTCAGGCTTTGAATAGACTACAAAGGATGTTTAAAAGGCTGTTGGTTACAACCCTTTGATTAAACAAGACTGACCCAGGCATCCATCATACTGCAATAGCAAGGGACTTGCTTTTGGTTTCCCTTTTCTCTTACTATATACATTGTTTTGTAACTTATGGCATCATTTGTCTTTTTTTCTCTCTCGATAAAGCAAAATGTTTCACCCAACACAAGTTATGCAAGATTTCTGCTGAAGATTTTTAAAAATGACCCCAATAAGACTTTGTTTTACTGATGATCTGAGGCTGCTTGAAACTCAGGATTTCCAGATGAGACATTGCTTAATGATCTGCCCACAATGCTTTGTGGTCTGAGGTCTACGCTTTAAGTGTTCCAAGTGAAGTGGAACATATATATACTAATCAAGTGAAACAGATATTAAGCTGTTCCATGTTGTTTTACCTTGCACAGCAAGATGATAAGAGCAAAGCCCACAACAGAAAATACTTCATATTTTAGTTATATTTAATCAATACCACCACATTACTGGTGTGGTTTGCCTTAGTACATATAAAGTTTGAACTAATTCTGCTGCATATTTACAGTGAAATTGATGCCTCTATAAAACCACTTTGCAGAGTATAGACATTGAAACATTTATACATGAATAATTATGTGTGGAAAAAGAAATATCAGTGATATAACTCAGGCATGTTCGTGAGTCCCAAAATAGCTCCATTTTTACTGAAGAGACAAAACTGTTTTCTACAGGTTTTAAAGGGCTTTTCTGCTGCTCTTGCATGGGGGACTCATTCCCCATGTGTAAGCAAGCCATTACTGCAGCGATAGACCACCATAGGGGTGGCTGTGGCTTACACAAATGGTTTGTCTGAAAAGTCTGTATCAAAGCCATGAACAGAATGTGGCAGGACACTGGATGTGCCTGCCACGTCAAGAGGTCGGACAGCCTGTGAAGCCACTGGCAGGTGGGGTTCAGGGCTAATTGCAGAGTCAGCTGACTCCAGGGCCAGCAGGTGAGGCTGATCAAGGAAGTCGCCTGCTTGCAAGGGAGTCTCCTAATGGGAGGAGAGCTGGGTATAGACACGGTATAAGCCCAGACCCTGAGAGCTAGGTTGGCAGTAACATCCTGGGAGCTGGTGGAAGAACATCACCCAGCAAGAAGGCTGCATCTCCTGAATGCCAGCAAGAAGAATGACATCAGGAGGTTTGGGTAGGAACTAAGGGGATGGAGGAGGTTCCTGGGACCCACTGTGGGATCCAGAGCCCTGAGAAGAGGGCTGAGTGCCTGGGGCCTAGTGAGAGGGCAGGCCAGCCCAGCCCAGAGAGTGAGGGGCTGAGTGCACATGGGCCTGGTGAGGAGCCAGGCAAGCCATGGAAGAAGGGCTGAGAGTTAGTGAGCCTACTGAGAAGCAGGCGAGCCTGAGAGAGGAGTTGGGTGTGTGAGAGACCTAGTGGAGGGTCTTGGTGAACCCAGCGAGTGGGGCAGGGACTTAAGAGGTCTGGATGAGTCCAGAGAAGGAGGGGCTTTGCAGGAAGAACCATGGAGGGCTCAGGGAAAGCCCAGAGAGAGAAAGCAATCCATGGAGAGGCCCAAGGTGGACCCACAGAGATGGGAGGGCTGACAGTCTGAGGACTGACCCTGGGAATCTCAACTGGCCTGCAAGGGGTCAGGGCCCAGGAGGGGCTAAAAGGGTGAAAATAGACCATGGCACAGAACTGAGAGAACCTGGAGTCTTGATTGGCCTGAGGCGGGGCCAGGACCTAGGAGAGGCTGAAGTTTCTTGTGTGGCCACAGCCAAAAGGAAGGGGTCAAGGGGCAGGCAGCCCAGGATGATGATGGCTGATGCTAGGCCATCTAAGGCAGAGGGATCAAAGACAGGGGTCCAAGAGTGAGCTTGGGCCAGAGATGGAGGATGCAGAGTGGAGTTGGCACCAAGGCCAGGGGGCCTGGTGGTTAGCCCAGGAAGTGCATTGGGACACTTAAGGGGGAGCACAGAGGGTCTTGAGCAAGATCAGGTAGGCCTGAAGACCGATCCTGGGTAAGACCTGAAACTGCACCCTACTGGAGTGGTTAGAGTGGTGGGCCTGCCTGTGGTGGGGCAGCCTCCATGAAATGCCACGCATAGGCCACTCCAGGGAAAAGCGAGGATGGGAAGCCAGAAAGCGTTTTCCCTCCATGGGATAACCCATGAGGCAGTGGGAGAGCTGAGGCTAACGGAGCACACCAACAGAAAAGCACGTGGCAAAGGAAGACCATGTGGACCACAGGGGTCTGGAAGTCCAGAGAGGGGCCAGGAAAGACCAGGACCACATGGGTCCAGAGGCCCAGTGAGGGGCCTGGGGATCTTGGTGAGGCCCAGCAAGCATAGTGATACCAAAAGGAGTCCAGTGGCCCAATGAAGGGGCTGGGAATGCAGTGCAGATTGGTCCAAGGGCCTGGATAGTGAGGCCCAGTGAGGGGCCCAAGGCACACAGTAGGTCCCAGCAAGTATCATGAGATGCAAGGGGCCAGGAATAGAGTGCAGGGGCCTGGAGAGCACCAGGGAAAGTGGAGAACTGAATGGGTCCAGGACAAGTAACCAGAAAGGGCTAGCAGCCTGGAAAGGGGCTGTAAGAGAGACCAAGGGTCCTGGTAGCCTAGGGAGTGGTTGCGAGAGACTCAGGAGCCAGAGGAGAAACCAAGGGATCTGGCAACAAGAGTGGGGCTGAGCAAGACCAAGGGGTCTGAATCAGGTTGAGAGAGGCCGAGGGGTTGGAAGGCCCAGTGAGGGGCTGTTTCAGCAATAGGTTGAACATCTGTAAGGATGCCATCTGTGAGGCATGGGACATGATGTGGAGGAGGTACCAAGTCATGTAATTGGCCCATAAGGCTACAAGCACAATTCAGGTGGCCATTTATAATAAAATCAGGGCAGCCTCCTGCACTAGTAACATCAAGGCATGGCAGGAGAGAGTGGGGCAGGCTGCCCACAGACCAGGGTATTCATAAATTGTACCCTGTGACACAAAACATCAAAGATCTCCTTAGAATTTAGGCTGAAGAAGAAATTCAAGTACTGCTTCCCAGATGTGAAACCAAGGTCACATGAGGAGGCAACTCTACACTCTCCACACTCTGAACAGGCTGAAGGAGATAAGCAGACCCGAAGGAGGAAACGTTGAGTAATCGTCATAGGTGATTCCATCCTGAGAGGTACAGAAGGTCCCATCTGTTGCCAGGACCCCTCGACACATGAGGTCTACTACCTGCCCAGAGCAAAGATTCAGGACATGATGGGGATGATCCAGGCCATGATCCAGCCCACCGATTACCACCCCATAGTCCTAATCCATGTGGGTACCAATGATACGGCCAGGAGTACCCCTGATCACCTGATGACGGACTACCACCCTCTGCGGGGTGTGCTGAGGGAGATAGGGGCACAGGTGGTATTCTCTTCCGTCCTACCAGTGAGCGGACGTGGAAGACAACACGAGACCTGCATCAGGGAGACCAACTGGCGGCTTTGGGAATGGTGTCTCGAGGTGGGCTTTGGTTTCCTAGACAATGACCCTGGGTCTGATCTTGGCCACGGGCAACAACCTGGTGAGGGGTCTGTGGGTGCTTGACCACCTGGGCGACAGCGATCATCGCCTACTGGAATTCACCATCCAGTGCAAGGTGGCAAAGGCCTGCAGCAAGGCAGCAGCCCTGGACTTCAGGAGGGTGGACTTCAATGAGGTAAGAATAGTCAGGGAGGCACTGAGGTCCTGGAGGGGAGAGAAGTCAGGGGTCCAAGAAGAGTGGTCGTTCCTTAAGGAGACAATCCTCCAAGTCCAAAGGGAGGTAATCCCAACACGGATCAAAGGGGGCAAGAGGGCGCAAAAGCCCCCATGGCTCACTAAAGCATACGGGAACATCTCCTGGCTAAAAGGGAGGCGTACACGCAATGGAAGGGAGGGGCCATCACCAGGGAGGACTAT
>NW_005842541.1:1055521-1070394 GCF_000455745.1 Alligator sinensis
AGGCTGGGGAACTCCCTTCTCATCAGTGCAGAGGCAGAGAAGGATCTTGGAGTCATTATTGATGCCAAAATGAACATGGGCCGACAGTGTGGGGACGCGGTCAGGAAGGCCAACCACACCTTGTCATGCATCCACAGATGCATCTCGAGCAGGTCCAAGGAGGTGATCCTCCCCCTCTATGAGACACTGGTCAGGCCGCAGCTGGAGTACTGCGTCCAGTTCTGGGTGCCGCACTTCAGGAGGGATGTGGACAGCATGGAGAGGGTCCAGAGGAGGACCACCCTCATGATCGGGGGGCAGCAGGGCAGGCCCTATGAGAAGCTATGGGACCTGAACCTGTTCAGCCTCCACAAGAGAAGGCTGAGAGGGGATCTAGTGGCCGTTTACAAACTAGTCAGGGGGGACCAGCAGGCATTGGGGGAGTCCCTGTTCCCCCGAGCACTACCAGGAGTGACAAGAAATAATGGTCACAGGCTGGCAGAGGGTAGATTCAGGCTAGACATCAGGAGGCGCTACTTCACTGTCAGGGCGGCTAGGATCTGGAACCAAATTCCAAGAGAAGTGGTGCTGACTCCTACCCTGGGGGTCTTTAAGAGGAGGCTGGATGAACACCTTGCTGGGGTCGTTTGACCCCAGGACTCTTTCCTACCATGGCAGGAGGTCAGACTTGATGATCTGCTCAGGTCCCTTCTGACCCTACTGACTATGAAACTATGAGCAAGCAACTTACCACTGCCACATTCAGTGCATTTCTTCTCTTTGGACAATGGCTAATACCTAATGCACTAATGAGTCTCCTCCTCTTAATTTGAATCAACTAAGCCTGTTGTGGATGTCGTGAATCAGAGCAGCCGCCGGCAGAGTATACGCATATAACTTCGGTTACAGAGTCGAGTACACGCACGCAGTTAGGTTACGACGAGATAATGACGGACGTGGCGCCGGGAACGGACGTTCGCGCTTGCAAGACTTTCTACGTCAATATTTTACGCTGACAGGGTGATTGATTAGGAATTGATCAATTTCCCAATTCTCTGGTGACAAGCACAGGTGTTTCCTGTGAGATCCCCAGAGCTCTCCGCCTTGAGCAGAAACCGTTAAACTATTTATAGGCAGAGGTGTTTTACAGGAATATCCAACGGTGAACCGTTATATGGAATCTTTAATTTTTGGCAGGTGGCAGCTCTTTGTCTCCTCAAGTTACAAGGTAGTGGGTTAGGTTTCTCTACCCGTTACGTGTGTGCTACGTGTGAGGAGCTTACGCTTATTTTTGGACCAATTATATAGTTTCCCCTAGCATTTTATTTCAGCTGACCAATTATCTGTAGTACACCACCAGCGTTTTGTTTCAAGGAATTTCTTGCAGGGATGTCTTTTAACCCTTAATCGTCAAAATGAGGATGATTTGAATGGTATCTCTTGCTCAGTGGCATGGGCACAATTTAATTGGGTTGTGACAGTGGACAGCCTGAAGTGTTAGTGGAATTCTCCTTCTTGAACTGTGACTGCCAGAAGCATGTTCTGAACCATAAGACTTGGTTCTCCCATCTTGCCTCACCCTATTACAAATGCTAGTGGTCACATTAAAGTTGCTTAGCAGTTATAGTGAATACTTAGATTGCCCTCGCTCAACAACTACAGTTCAATTTGGCTATAGTCTTTGTTTCATTAAATGATGGTACAGCCAACTGAATTAGCTGCATTCTTTCTCTATCATAGTACAAGATGAAAGAGAATTTGATCAGTCTTCACTGTATCGTTCACCATGTTTGACTATTTCCACTCGGGTCCCTTCTATTTTTCCTTGCTTCCCCAATGCTAAGTGTGAATTCTCTCTTGGACATTCACATTCTGAGATTTTTCTACACTATTCCGCTGCTTTCAGGGTACAGGTCCTCACTCTTTGACATGAGTGCACAGTATCCTTGCTAATGTTGTTTGGCTTATAGGAGTATAGGTTGTAGCTGTGTTGGTGTAAGGACATAGGCAGACAAGGTTCTTTGGGTGAATCTGGTAGCTTTTATGAGATCAAAACAAATAGTTGGAAAATTTTTTCTTAGCAAGCTTTCGGGTACAAATACTCTTAGGCTGAGGAAGTGTCTGTAGTTGATCTGTACTCTTCCTGGATGGAATAGTAAAAAATTGGGGTGAGTGGGGCAGCCACTGCCAGGCTGGGGTAGCAGGCAGGGAATGGGCCTGTATGATTTGGAGATTCAGCAGCAGCCAAATCTTTGAGTCAGATTTGGCTGAATTGATTGGGGACAGTGATTCAAATCACTGAATCGAATCACTGTCCCCCAAATCAGCTGACTCCAAAGCAAATACTAGCTATTTTGCACAGGCCTAGTTTATAATGTGTCATAAATCCAGTGTCTATATTTAGTCCATGATCTTTTTGTATCCAGTAGGTTGAAGTGAAGTTTGTAGGCTTATGTGTGAAAGGTGTTTTGTAAATTCCCTTTAGGGATTAGAACTGAGAGATTGGAGAGAGAGGTTTTCTTGTGAGAAATGTGCCCCCCACACATAACTGGGTATTCTTGTCTTTGATAGACTTGTTCATTCTGGTGTGCAGTTGTTGTTTGGTTTCTCCTACATTCTTTCCATCAGGTCAGCTGCTGCACTGGATGAAATATATAACACTTCTGGAGGTGCAGGTGTAAGATCCAGGAATGGCAATGGTTTTATTGTAGAGAGTGGTTATTGTGGGGGTGATGGATATGTGGTGGCAGGTTTTACATTTCTTGTCATGGCATGATCTGGATCCACTCAAATCCATAGGAAGTTTTCTTCTGGTGATGGTTTGGTGCTCATTTAAAGGCTAGGATGGGTAGTTCTGGGAAGCACTTACTTACCGAGAGCTTAAGCAAAATAGCCCCAATAGCTTGAAAACCCAGACTTTGGGGGGGGGGGGGGGGGGGGTGAAGGTTGGCAGAGCATGGAAACAGACACAAACACAGAGGAGAAGAAGAAAATCCAAACATGGAAGGAGAGAGCCAGAACTGGTGTGAAAAGGATACTGGATTCGATGACTCAGAAGTACCTTCTGGTTTGACATGTATGAGGTGGCATTGAAAAAGTCAGGTGACAAATTCCTCTTAATCAGCTAGCTCACTGAGGGTTTGATTTCTCCCTAATTCCCTTTCAGGCAGACATAACTGGGAGGGAAAGTGTAGTCTTCTCTACTGCACAGACATTTATTGGTATTTCATTCAAGTACTGACCCAGCCTTGTCATGCGTCACTTGTGAGATATCACAAGATGAATGAGATCCTGTTTTTAAAGTAATAGCTATACCACCAGGAAAGAAGTGTCAACCATTGTAGAGTTCCTGAAGGAAGAAGTGTAATAACATACTAAAGTTATGATAGTTTTGAAGGACAGGCCTGCTTGATCCAGAGAAGAAACAAGTTTTGAAAGCGGGAGTTATAGCATTATATTAAAACAGAGAAAAGAGAAGCGAAAGATGACTCAAAAGCCCACATGAAGGGAGATGCCAGATTTTGAAGCTCTGTCACTGCGTAAGATGTTTCATATCAAAGTGGTATTACAAATTATTAAAAAACTACCAGCAGAGCAGCAGAGGAAGTTGTGGTCTGCTCTCTTTCTTTCAAGAGTGCACCAAGACAACTTGTCAACATGTTCTCACCATTTGTGAGTCTCTTAAGTAGTGGCCCTTCCAACCGCTAGAGAAGCCAAACACATCCAAAGGATTAGAGTTCTTGGGCCTACTCTACCTCTAGCTATGTTAACAAAACTTTTTATAGTGTTTTCTTGTGGTCATTTGTTGTTACCCATTCAGAGCAGCAATGGCAAACTGCTGTTTGGAACAGATCGTTGACCACAACATTCAAGTGTTTTGATGTGCTGGTCATTCTTCTAAAAAGATAATGTCAGTATGTGCTCCCTGTAGCTTATTCTCACCTGTATCTGTTAGGTGCCTGTTAGGTAGTTGCTAAGCACGAGTGGTGAGTGTTCCTACAGCAGCCCTTCGAGTTGTCTTTTAACTCAGCTGCTCACAGCCCCAAACTGTCAATGATTATATCAGCAACCCAACCATTTTACCAAGCTTTTACCATGATTCAGGGCATCATTTTTCTCCTTAATCATAAGCTCTTTTGGATACATTGCATATGGTAGTAACTTAAGCCAATCCAATACCATTCCCAAAATGATTGTACTACTTTGCCATTCTGTACCTGTGGCACATATGGTTAGTTGCTTCCTCTACCAGATTAAACAATGGTGGTTTTGGTATCAAACCACCTGGTGTTTGCTCCACATGGTGCATCTGACAGCATCACTGATGCTCCTTTCAGAGACTCAGAGCACCCCTCACAAAGCTTTGTTTTCCTCTGGTTGCTTCCAGCACAATTGTTTTCATGAAGTGGAACAGCCTGACAATGTCAGAAAAAGCAAGTCCACCTGTAACTGGCTTTGAATTGTTGCTTTGTAATGTTTTTGCTGTGAGCTATTTTGCAGGCTTCTGTCCATAGCCTATCAGTAAATAAGGCACAGCCAGAGTTTCTGTTTTTCTATCATATTTCAGACTTACAGCTTCCACTTAACTCCCACCCAATGCCAAAGGACAGCTTCTATCCCTTATCCTCCAACTCCATCTTGCAAGCAAGATTAAATGTAGAGTGGAACTGTGTGTGTGACAAGGTTCCTATGTTGGTGTATTTCATTCTCCAAGACACTGCCACTTTAAAGGGGAAAAAAAGTCTTTTAAAACTGTTTCTTTATACTTCTGAGTGGCCACTACACTTTTTAAAAAAGTTAAGGCCATAGTTAGGGGTGCAGCTATGACACAAATACAAGTAAACATGTACACTTAAGAGCTTAAAAACAAGTCAGTGGTGAAATTCAGCCAGGGCTGCATGCATGAGCTCTGGTTTGCAGTCTTTATAAATGGATATTCTAGCAGGTGTTCAGGTAGTGGAGGAGGAACACAGCCTGAAAGATAAGAGATGCTAATCTGAAATGGAACATAGCCACTTGCCAGGTGTTCTCATGTGTGTACCAGTAGCTCCTGCTGTTGGAGACCTGGTAAAATTGAAGTCATTCTAACTCTTTCTACTGGAAAACTGAGGGGGCAGGAGTGGGAAGACCGAGATGTCTGATAATAAACCACTTAACCTCCACTCTGACACAAGTAGTTTTAAATAAGACAGTTTGCACCCCATGACAGAAAACAAAACAAATTATCCTGTATGCAATATTTAAAAGAGATGTAGCACAAATGCTTGTTCAGCCACCAATTGGGAATAGCACAATGGAGGGATTTTTTTGTCCCAGTGAGGTCCCATCTTGTTCCATTCTTTCTGTTAAAAAGAAAAAAAAAAAAGTTTCACTCAGAGGTACTTTGGTTTTCCAGAAAAATGTAGCAACTTCCTAGAAGTAAAAGGCTCTGGAAATGCATCTTTTAGTTATCTCATAAAATGGCAGCCAGTAGTACTGCAAAGTACTTTCCAGAATTAGAACATATGTGCTGAGGAAAATGCAAATTATCTTACAGCTTTAGAGGAATATAGTTTGAGATATGCGAGCTATTCAACCCCCAGGCTGGAAATACCTGATTTACTTACATGTGACACACACAAATCTAGATGTTAGACAAATAGTTTAACTAACATAAAACAAGATTTGTCAAAGAGGGGAAAAAAAAAATAAATCAATTTCATTCAGCCATTCATAAATAAATCCCGTAGCCTCCAGTTTCCCGGAAATTATAGCATATCCATAATGGTCAAGGGCTCTGAACAAAGATATTCAATCCTACAGAGCGTTGTTGCCTTTGAGCTACAGAGGAAGAACACATGTGGTTAGGCAAAGGGTAGAAACAGGAGTCGAATGTTACTGGTAGCATTGGTCACATTTCCTTAGTTTTGCTTGCACATTAAATGGAGAAATGTCATGTCTCAGAGCAGGGACATGAAGTTATTTGGAGTGTAAGAGGGGTGGGAATTTATAGTGTCATCTGATTTGTAAGAAAAGTTGCCAATGTGCATATACTTATGCTGTGGGATACAGAAATCATAGGAAATTAGAGTTTGAAGGGACCTCAGATCATCTAGTCCAACCCCCTGCTCAAAGCAGGACAAGCCCTGACTATCATCTCAGTCAAGACTTTGATGAGCTGGGTCTAAAACACTAGGCCTGTGTAAAGCAGCTAGTATTCGCTTTACATTCTGATTCAACCGATTCGGAGGACAGTGATTTGAATCTCTCCCGAATCGATTTGGCTGAACCAGATTCGGAGATTCAGCTGCTGCCAAAATCAGCCAAATCTCTGAATCACACAGGCCCCACCGCACACCCACTCAATGGCTGCCCTGCCTGCCCCAGCTTCTAAAGCTTTGAAAACAAAAAACAAAACACCCTGAACTCACTGGATCCTGCCCAGCAGGGAGTGATCCCCACTGGACCACACCATGTGGGGGGCTCTGCACAAGCCCCCCGAAGCTGAGGCTGCTGGTGAATCCAGGGTTTTTTTTGCTTGTTTTTCTTAAAGGGCTGGAGCTGGGGCAGGTGGGGCAGCCATGTGGGGGGGGGGGGGGTGCTGGGAGAGCAGGTGGGGATCCGGAGGTTGTGGCAGAGTCCCGGAGGTTGGGGCAGTAGGGATCACCCCATTTCTCCCTGGTGAAACCTGGTGAGTGGGAGCTTTATTTTTATTTTTTATAGCACTGGGAGCTAGGGCAGGCAGGGCAGCCATGGCAGGGCAGGGGGAGTTGGCAGGGGATGGGACCTGGCAGGGGTCCCACCATGGGCCCCTCCCCTGCCCCCTACTTACCAGCTTAGAGTCCGGGTCTGTCTAGCTCCCTGCTGCAGTGGGCGGGGACCACCCAAAAAAAAAAAAATCATCGCTGAAGCTCTCCGAACCTTTTCTGAATCGATTCGGAGAGCTTCAAAAATCATTTTGGACTTCTTAATTGGTCCTCTGATTCGATTTGGAGATTTGGCCACCGAATCTCCTCCAGATCGAATCAGCACCTGAAGCTGCGCACAGCCCTATTAAACACCTCCAAGAATGGAGATTCCACAAGCTCTCTGGGTAACCTGCTCCAGTGCTTAACTACCCTCCTAGCAAGAAAGTGGTTTCCTAATATCTAACCTGAACTTCCCTTGCTGAACTTGAGACCGTTGCTTCTTGTTCTGTCATCTGCCACCACTAAGAACAGTCCAGCTCCATCCTCTTTTGAACCCTGCTTCAGGTAGCTGAAGGCTGCTATTAAATGCCCCTTCCCCCCCAGTCTTCTCTTCTGCAGACTTAAGCAAGGTTGCCTCGGCCTCCTCTCAAGTCATGCGTCCCAGCCCCTGAACCATTCTCATTGCCCTCTGATGAACTCTCTCCAATTTGTTCATATCCTTTCTGCAGGGGCAGGCAGGCGGGGGGGAAACAGGACTAATCACTTCCCTTGACCTGCTTTAAACACTTTTACTAATGCAGCCCAGTATGCCACTAGCCTTCTTGGTAACAAGGACATGCTGTTGGCTCATATTCAGCTTATTGTCCACTGTAACCCCCAGGCCCTTTTCTGCAGAACTGCTGCCCAGCCAATCAGCCCCCAGTCTGTACTGGTACATGGGATTGTTGTACTGGTCCCAAGTGCAGGACTTTGCACTTCTCCTTATTGAATCTCATGAGATTTCTTTTGGTTCAGTCCTCCATGTGTTGATGGATTCTTCAATCCAAGCCCTACCGTCCAGTATATCTACTACCCCCCCCCAGCTTGGTATCATCTGTAAACTTGCTGAGAGTGCATTTCACCCCATTTTCATCAATGACCTGGAAGATATTGGACAAAACTGGCCCCAGGACCAAGCCCTGGGGCATTCCACTTGATACTGACTGCCAACTAGACATTGAGCCATTGACTATTTCCCTCTGAGCCTGATGATCCAGCCAGTTTGCTATCAACTTTACAGACTACTTATCTAACCCTTACTTCCTTAGCTTACCTGCAAGAAAGCTACCCTGCAGCAGCTTGCACCTTCTGAAGAAAGACAGCCTCTGCAGCATAAAAAAACCTACTTCCTAGAATCTAAGAAGAGATGAACTCTGATCTCAAATGCCCTGATCCAAGTCTACAGGAGAGCAGAAACCATTTAGAGATCAAACCACATCAAAATGCTAAAGAATCAGCAGGGATGCTTTTTTTTTTTTTTGCTACATCTCCAGAGTGGTTTACAGAACTAGAAATCCCTGTGTTGTACTCATGCCTGAAGCCAACTTGACTACAGTCAAAAGTTCCTGGTCACAGCTGCCTCACCACAATGTTAATAACCCTTGCTAAGGAAAGGGAAGGCTACAGAGCAGAGTAGTAGCTGGTAAGATACCAAGATTAAGAGAAGGGTGTGGGTTTTTCTTCCTTCCATTTTAAACAAACAAACAAAAACGCTCTAGAAAAAACTTACTTCTACAAGTGGGTTTATTACTAAGTTTGTGTAGGTTGAAGGTTTTCAGGTTGTTCAAGCATTTCAAGGGATTCTCCAGGCAACTTACAGTTAAAAGGCAGAGGAACGATAGAGGCTGTACTTTTTAAAAGAAAAAAACAAAACAAAACAATGAAGGTCAAGGAATTATCATCAATGCTATTTGCTGAAGTGGATAAATTAACATGTTCCTTACAAAAACCACTTACAGGCCCTAATATCCAGATTCTTTTATGCTGTGTGCTATTTGCTTACCATGAAGATCACAGGCATTTGCTAGCTAAATGAATGAGGGAAACGAGAGACGCGCTTATCCAGGACCATACAGCAAGTCAGGGACTCGGCCAGGAATACAAACCAGGTTTCCCCGACTGCTTCCCTCCCTCCCCACCTACCCGGCACTGCATCACATTTCTTTTTGTATTATGAACTTCAACCCATACAATTTGTAAAGGAAAAAGCCACTAAATAAAGACAAGTGTTCAGATTTATTTGGAAATTCACAGTTTCTAATGGCACTACAGCTCTGTAGTTACATACTCTTTCTTCCACAATGTTGTATGCTGCACTCAGATGGTATAAAACTTCCTCCTCATTCCAATTGGGAGCTCTTCTGAATACATGTTCTAAAAATCAGGTCCATGTGCTCTGACTGGCTAATTGTGCAGACTGACATTGAAAGAACCTCACCTTAAAGTATTCAAAACCTAACATGAAAGCAGCAAAAACAAAGGCCTTAAATAAGTCACATTACATACAATACCCAGGAAAGGCATTAGATCCATTAAAAAAAAGGGTATCACTAAAAGTGTTCAATAAGTTAACTTATTTGTACAACATGAACCTGTAACATCTTTCAAAAAGGAATATCCTTTCGTCCCATTCACTCAAATTCACATTCACAAAATTTTATGCAGCCATACATCCTATTTTATCCAAATATACAATTACTGTCAACACACACACACACACACACACACACACACACACACACAAGTACCAAAACATACATACACTGCACAAATGGTTAGCCAATACAAAAGCAAACTTTAGGGAAATATCCACTTTTGAACAGACTTGACCAGTTAGATTTCAAAGCCTGGCAAACTCACTGATGCATTTGTACCCAGGACTGATTAGGACAGCTATTTCCAGCTTTTTGCTGTCACCTTTATCTTTCTGTTGGCTAGATATCCTGAAGTTGCCATATCAAAACATACATACACTGCACAAATGGTTAGCCAATACAAAAGCAAACTTTAGGGAAATATCCACTTTTGAACAGACTTGACCAGTTAGATTTCAAAGCCTGGCAAACTCACTGATGCATTTGTACCCAGGACTGATTAGGACAGCTATTTCCAGCTTTTTGCTGTCACCTTTATCTTTCTGTTGGCTAGATATCCTGAAGTTGCCATATTCTGAATTAAAATAGGAAATGAAGAGGCTAAAATAAATCTCAGAGTTACAAAAAATTCCATCTGGGGACAAAGGCATGGTAGTTGTTACAAGATCCTGTAATGTACAGCACAGAAATTGTTGGGAAATTCTCATTCATTTAAATATACCCAAATACTACAATGCATTTTAATTAAGAAACTCTGAAATTTGACATTATGACTTCAAGTAACAAGATGTCTTGCCCAACTGAGTTTGCAAAACAAAGATCTAATCAGCCAGTCTACCTTGTTAGTATTTCTACAATATCTAACCCACTTTAGTGAGTCCAGCTGAAGGCCAACCCATATCCTTTTACAGCACTGTAGTGTTGCATCTTCAAAAAAGCTAGAGAAATTACAAAAGAAATCAAATGACAAACAAATTGTTCTGTCGCCCCCGCTTCCAGTGGCATTATAAATAGACAAAAGGCACATAAATATGGGAAGGTGCAAGAAATAGGAACAAAGCTAAAAGGAAGAGGATTAGGCTTTTATCCCTATTCCACCCAAACTGGGTTTCAAAAAAATCTTTGCCCCAGGAATTGTGAAAAAAACCCTTTATAAAATGAGCCCTTCCTCCCCTCCCCCCAAGCTGTCCACAAAGGAAACTATCAGCTTTGCAAAATTGCAGCTTGTAACTGACAGACACAATCCCACTGACGTACAAAAGGAGGCAGAAACCATCATTTCTGAATACTTTCCAATTAGTTGAGTTCTTTGTCTCCCACCATCCTCCCACAGAATACCACGGGCTGTTCAGATGAACAAAACTCTCCTGATGAAAAAGTTCAGCTAGTTTTAGACGTGTCCAGAAACAGTTGTGACACCAAGTGTTCCCACTGTTATATCTTTGTTTCCTTTGATTAGATCATGAAGGCTTGGCATTGACCCCGACTTAGTCTGTATTAAAGTTTTTATAAGCTGCTCTTGGTCTGGTACTTTCGATCTTCTTCGTTTTAAAGCCCTCTTCTCAGTTTTTGTCTTTTGGGTTTGTCCATTGCACAGACTTGTACAAGCTGAAATGCCACAAAAATAGGACTCCTCAGACTGCGATGAAGTTTCTGAGCTTCCTTCTGATGGAGGACCCTTATATGAAGAGTGATACACCTCTCCAATATTAGAGAAGTCTCTCTGGTTCGTAAAGGGTTTCCCTCCTTTTATCTCCCCATTGGCTATCGGATGTAGAGGCTCTGCTGCTGGCTTGATAGTTTCAATCTTTTCACTTTTGTACTTGCAACGTTTTTTCTAAACCACAAGAGGAGGAAATAATTAGACTATGCAATGCAATCTGACTTAAAAAAAAAAAAAAAAAAAAAAATCAAGTATAAGCACCAGTAAGGGTTTTTTTTTTTTGTCCGAGAAAAGCACCACCTACTGGAAGAGGTACTCTACCTTTTTTTCCGGTGAAAATTTCAGGGGTTCTACAATGTACAAGTCACCTGGATCCACTGGAAGAAGAGATTTAATATATTAAACGGACAATAAAAACTTGAAATTACAACTACAGGCACTTCATATTTCTAGGGCTATGCAAATCTAGATAGTGGTTCTTATTCCTTCATCCAAACTTATGTTATCCTGCTTTCAATACATACCCTAGCTCCCATTGCCTTTTAATGAGATGCATGTGTAAGGAGAAAAAAAATAGGACTCCAGACTGAACAGCTTGACGAATCTTTAACAACTCAGAATGGTTCATTTTAAAACAACATAACTGTGTATGAACTGAAAGATCTCATTAATAGGTTAGTCCAAAAGAAGAACGTGCATAATAATTAGCTAAATATTGAATTGTTCAGATTGAACCTAAACATTGTGGGATTATGTAATTTTAGGAAAAACAGCTCCCCCCTGCTTTCTCTCCACATGTAACAGCTGATAACTGCAGATAAAGACATTGAACTGTTACTGTCATTACAAAACCCCATTGGAGAATCAAGTAACCAACAAGAAGAATCAGAATTAAACACTAATAACTAAATTTAAACTGGAAAAAGAATCCTGGCTTGATATTTTTACTGCATGCACAAAAATACCAGAGTCCTATTTTAAGACTGCCCCACATAAACTGAATGTGATGTTTATTGTTCCTCTGAAGGAAAAAATGACAGATTTGAATCAGAACAATACAGTAAGTTAGAGAAAATATTGCAAATACAAGCTAACGTAACTTAAATAGGAAGGCTGTCTATTCCAGCCTAAAGCTAAAAGTTACTATTGCTTCAGTGTTTTCATAGTCACGCTTCCAAGCAGAAGGCAAGGATTTATTATGGTCAGATTTAAAAGATATAATCACCAACTATTTACGTGTTCCCACATATGTACATAGTTGGTCCAATAAAAGGTATCACCCTAAGAAGCCCTTGCTTCTTGCATAATTTCTGAACCATCATGGCTACATCATCACTCAAACTACTGTATTCAAACAGAAGCACAGAATCCTGACAGCAAAACATTTTTTTGTAGAGGCAGTAATCCGAGTCTTAGCTGATCCCTTAGGTTTGTTCATGTGGTTTCTACTTGCTCACACAGCAAGGAAAAAAATTGTTCCTCCCAAACAAAGAAAAGAACCATGCTTGTTGGTTCATTAGTAGTTCCTCATTTGTTTTAGGAAAAAGTGCTAATCCAAGAGCAGAGGCTGATCCGACACTAATTACAGCATGAGGGAGCAGACTCTATTAGCAGTCTGCTGGAATGTGGCAATTATCTTGCTCCAGCAGCCTCCTGCATCTTGTGCATCAGTGTTCCCAAGCTTAAAAATGGTAGTGGGGGTGCCTGAACTAAAGCTTGTCCCGTCCCCTCGCCCCCTCCCCTGGAGCATGTGTAAGAGTGCCCCTAGGTTCAGAATACTAGGGAATACATTTTCACTTGTGAGGGAACCAAAAGCTGGCCCATATTTTTGGAAGGCAACTAACAAAATTTAGATGCCTCCATATTTTGAGTGCCTAGTTTAGGGCAATTTGAGGCAGGCATTTAAACACCAAGTTTCAATGACGCTAGTGCCATTTTAAATTGGGTACTCAAACATCAATAGCAATTTATGAAAATTCAGGCTACCATGCCTTTGCAAGACTCATGTTTCTACATATACATATATGTACACCCCCCCCCCCTGTTCCAGGAATGTTGTGAACTATAAGAATGATATAATTCACAATTTCATTGCATGGACAAACATGTTGAGGGCATTCTAATGCACAACGTGAATGCATTCAAGTGTAAATTTAAAGGTAACATTTTGGGCTTTTTTTTGCATGCAGATTGTATTAGTGTAGTATGGCTGATAGTTACTGACTTTAGGAGTACCAAATAGAAATGATGTGTGGATTTGAAAAAGGAATCCTCTACAAATAGGACTGCATACCAGATTCCTCAGTTGCTAGATGCAGATGTTGATGCTAATGATAGCCTTTTAGACCTAGCCATATCAAGTTTAAGAATTGAATGGTTATTATGAGGTAACCATTGCAAATGAATAAGAACCATGTTTGCAATTTATGTTGCCAGGCTGAAGTGATGAAGGGAGTTATTTACTTTAGTGTTGTCTAGGATATCGAGGCAACTGACCTTATTTATACACAAATTGAATAAACGTTGTAGGATAGACTAAAGGGTAGTTATAAGAATGCATTAAAAAGGGTTTAAATTAAAAAAAAAAAAAACAACTTTGGTTTCTAGCAGATTTGAAGAACAGCTCCCCGGTATTATATTGAATATTTCTTTCTTATTTTAATCCCACCTTACATTTATAAATACATTCAGCTGTCTAATACTATACAAATTGCTATTAACAAGGAACAGCACAGAAATGAAAATGTATATTTCTGACAAACCAACATGGATCAACTGAATGAGAGTGTGTGCGCGCTCATCACAAAAATCTAGACACTGATTTGGGTGAGTAGATATGGCTTTAGGGATGCAGTTTTAGGCCTTTGGTTCGGAAAAAATCTTGGACCTTGAAAGAATCCTAAATATTGATTTCTTTATATATGCCTGGTCATCTGTCTCCAAGATAACCATGTAAGAATAAGCCTCCACTAGAATAGGGTTTATTTGGTAGGTGTTTATTCCAGGTTTACAGATTGCTAGTTTGTTTTCAAAATAATAGGTGTACAGAATACCTAATAAAATTCTTTGAACCACAATTCAGTTTACTCCAAACAGTTTCAAGATGGAAAAAGGGTTCTTAAAAAAACCCTCAGAAATAAAATATCCTTCACAGAATCTAGAACAATCATAACTAGTGACAAGTTTCTGTCACCCTCTTGATTATTCAAAAATTAGTGTCCAATCACTGGATTCTCCAGATTCACTTCGGAATATATTGGTTTGAAAACAGCAATTAACTTCCTTGTACTTCAGAACGATCAAGAAAACAATCTTTTTTAGAATATAGTTGCTGGCCACGACCTATGCTTAGAGAAAAGTCCTCATCCATCTTTCAGCAAAATTTGCTGTAGGATTACTCGACTGCTATCCAAAAGTGGAAAACCAACTCAGTATAAATAATCTTGAATTGCAAGAGCTCTAGTGCTGCATTCCACTGCTTACATATTCTGTAACTGTATTTTCAGAAGCAGACATTCCAACTCACTTGCTGACAAGAGATACTTGTTTATCTTCTAAAAAAAAGATGAAAAACTCCAAAACCCACATTCAGCATCTTCTCATTACTTTTTGAGTTAACATTGCTAGGCTTCAAGAACTCTTCTGATAAAGAACAGGCAAGTGGCAGCAGTAACAGACTGTACTGTAACTTCAGATACGTTACTAAGGGATTGGACGTTTTCCTGGGAGGGCTTGTATTTGCAGCACAGTGGGGGCAATACTACCCTATGAAACAGTTTTGAACCCATGCCTTAAAGAAATTTTGTGGATACTGGAAGAGACATTAAGAGAGGTACCAACACTTTAAATATTAAAGTCTTAAAAAATACTTTGAGATTAAAGATGCATGTTCTAATATAAGTAACAATAGCATTTTACCAACCTGTATTT
>NW_005842541.1:1070425-1076330 GCF_000455745.1 Alligator sinensis
AGTAGGTGTATCTACATGTGCAATTAGCATGTAGCAATAAACTCCAGTGCAGTTTATGCTCGAGTCAGCTGCTCCCAGGCACAGCATCTTCATGTGTGCACAGGACTGCAACTGCCTGAACCAGGTACTATCCTCCTGTGGAGTTAGTTTACTCCAGTCTAATAGGGGTGCACATGTAGATGTATGACGTGTACTGTGCAGCTAATTAAATCTACTACGCAGTAAACGTCTCGTGTAGACATGACCAGTTACTTTATCCTGTCCACTGTGGACACAATAGTTAAATCACCATCCTCTTTTATAACTCATTGAATTACTGCAATTTATTGTTTTCTAATGTACCCCATGATGCACTTCATTAGCGGAAACAAAGTACAGTGTTGCTGGATTCCTCTTCTGAAAACTGGTTTAAAAGACGACATTAATAAATATACATATACAGAAATCATATTTTACACATTTAACAAAATGCAAAGAATTAATTGTACATAAATGGTACCTTCTTTGCCAGTTAGTTGAAAAGACTGGGATCTGACAAGTGGAAGAGAAGTTCTTCTTTTCAGATTCATATCATCATAGGAGGAAAAGCATCTGTAAGTAACAAAATCCACAATGAATTACAATTTAACAAATGATCTGATTCATGTCTCTATTAATGCCCTTTGTGCTTTGTACTGCAGTCAGATTTTCCCGTGGCCAGGCATCTCAGAAATTATTCTGGACCTTATTGGTGGTGCTCCTTCAAAAAAATGGCCATGGGACACCTGAAGAGCAACATGAAGTGTTCTCCTCACATCCAGAATTTGGAGCAGTGTCTTCACTAGTGCCCATAAACCCTTCCAAGAACAAGGCATTACTCAAATCTTAAAAGGAAATCTAATTCCCACAGTTACAGGATTCTTCTGTAGAAGTCTCTCTCTCGCATTTCATAAGCTAAGCTTCTGAACTTGCAGAAAAGAATTAGTACAAGTGAAATGGACAAACATGATGTCCTCCCAACTGGATGGAGTCCCTCATTTGCTCCTAATTTCTAGATAAAGAGTGCATATAAAGCCTGCAAAAATTGATACATTTTAATAGAGGATTACCTTTTGGGGCTAGGGTAATTATTACTTTGGGGAATTTTTGAGTGGTAATCTTCACTGAACTGAGATGCATTTCTGCAACGCTGCATACAGAGGATCAAAACCAGGATGAGACACAGAACCAAAGCAATCACCAGATAGCTCTGTCGATCAGAAACCTGAAGAAAAAAAAATATTTTTTTAAGTTAAAAGACTAGTAATGTACTTTGTTTGCTGCATAATAGTTAAACTAAACAGTTGTTCAACTTCTTTTAAAAACTTAAGACCATGATTAGTTTTTGGTGTATTCTGGGGATTCTTTTTCCATTTCTATATCCAACACTTTTCCCTTTTTTTTTTTTTTTTTTTAAACTGAGTGTTTACTGTACAGCCAATAGGTCAAATCCTGGCATTTGCCACACTGTAAATTCACTTCCCTATTACATTTGATAACTTACCCAGCAGACCTGACATTTTTGAAGTCTTGACAATTACCGAAGACTTAAGTATCAGATACCTAGTCTCATTTTAATTGCACAGAGGCACCGGGAACTAACTTTTTCACCTTACTCAACCAAAAGTCCTGACCTCCAGGAGGTAGGCAAATCCAACTATGATAGCAGTCTAGCGTTATTAAATTTGTTCTGCGCTACTGACCCTATACTTCAGCAGTTATCCAAAACCGCTTCCCATACTAGTCTACTACTCTGCTTTGACTAACTGCCAAGGGCCTGAAAATAACATTATTTGCATCTCTATGCAGATGCAACTGCATTTCAGGAAGATCCTTGGCCACAACAGAACCAGGAAATATTTGTAGACAAGTTTTCCATGCCCAGCTTCTTGTGCAACACTGAGATGTTATAATTACCTCACGTTTTAGTTCAGCTACAGTTGTTGACAAATTGGAAACTATCCGAGTCATGTTGTTGAGCTGCGTCTGTAGCACTTGGATGGCTTCTGTTTGCCGCTGATCCTGTGTTTAAAACAAAATGGGGATAAGTTAATTTTAAATTTGCAGAATTCTATCACCATGTGCTGTTAGATTTATCAGAATACATTCCACCTAATCTAGTACATTAGAGTCTGTAGAGCCAGAGTTAAGAAAGCTTTGTTTATATCCCAATTAGATACAAAGAAAATATTTACCATAAATAATTGGATCTGGATTCTATAAAACAGAAAGATTTTCTGCAAAAATCTTTAAAGTTTAAGCAGCATGTACCATTGGATTTTGATCGTGCCAAGTTTTTAAATGAACACTGCTGAAATCTGCAGCAGATCAAGTATTGGCTTTATCCAAAAAAGCTATCTTACAGAAAATGCATTTCACTATGATGGTTTCTATCTGTGTCATTTTATCTGTGAAGTACAAGAATAAAAATCTAACCCACTGTCCTGCATGATAAAGAGGGGATCTAGCTTTTGTGTTTCAACAACAGCAATTGAATTGCCATGAGTCTGACAATCTGTTGCTTAGCCTCTAATGAAATAGGCTGCTGTCTATGAAAGCTTCTACCCTTTCTGAAAGAGTTGGTCCTTAAGGTGCCACCCTGCTCTGCTTTCAATCCAATGCTTGTTAAACACTTCTTTGGGGTCAATTTCAAACGGAGCAGGGTGCTATAAATATTACATCACCAAGGGCCTTGTTACACAGTAATTTTAGGCAGCTTCTGGAGTTCCTAACCCCTGAATTGGCTACACATTAACAGCTTAAGTGGTTTAAAGTGCTCATTATCTACCTTAAAGTTATGCCACTCCAGGACATGATTATCTGCAATCCACCTAATTTTTTCCTACTCCATTACCATATGGCCAATTCCCACAGCTATTCTGCCCAAGTTGAAGTCCCCCGGTATCCTAGGATGCAGGGGTAAGCAGGGACACTGGGTGCAGTGGAGCCAGGCACAGAGTTGCTGCCTTGCTGCAGCTCTGGAGCACCTGGCAGTTGTGGTGCCTCCCAGACTGGCTTGCTGCTCTGAATGCCTGGGCCAGATTTGGGCTGCAGTGCCTATAGGGGCAGCAGGCTGGTGCTCAGCCCTCCCGCTGACTCTCAGTTGAAACTGCGCCTACCCTCATGCTCCGGTTAAGTGCATCCCACATCTGGTACCTGTGCTCCCAGGCCCCAGACATGCCCTGGCAGGGCTGGGCAGCTGAAACAGGGCACAGCTTGGTAGCTGCAGTGTGGTAGCCCAAGGCCAGTTCCCGCTACCCATTCTGCTGGGCTGTGCATGGTCTGACCATCAACAGCCACAGCTGGCAGGCACTTGAAGCCCCTGAACCCCTCCCCTCATAGCAGCTGGGTGGCTCCGGGCAGTGGGAAGCTCAGTGCTGCCTGTCTAGGCTGGGGTGCACAGAGCAGGTGGGGAGGCTGCACTGCTCACAGCTGCTTCCCAAGCCCAACAGGTAAAAGGATGGGACTTCCTGCCCAATGGCCACAGTAAGCTTGTACAGCCCTACTGTCCACACTGAAAACCAAGTGACTGAGGCAGCCATGAGATTCAGAAGAAGTTTTGAAAAAGAAAAAAAAGACAAATTACAAATGGGTTCACCAAGTTACTACTAATTCAGCGAGAAAATGAATCGCTTAACTTCCTGGTCTATTTCTTTCTTACTGTCTTAACTCAGTCGAAACCAGCCACAAGCCAAGAGGTAGTGTACTTGCACCCTTGGTGCAATGCACAAGTCTGAAGGTGTACATGCACCATGGGGGTACTGCAGGCCAAGAGGTCTGAGCTCAAATACACAGGAATGTGCATATGGACAACTACTAAAATGAGTTTAGGGTTTGCTCTTAACAGGTTTTCATCCTAATTTTTTCCTACAATGCCATTTTCAGACCAAGACCAGGTCTAAATAACTTTAGAAAATGACAATGCAAGTTACAGCAGAAACAGGCAACCTTTGCTAACTACATGTGGTTCCTGACCCCTCAAATCCATTTATAAATCATAGCATCTATTTTTTCTAAAAGGTCTGAAAACAAGGTGGGCATATATGGATCTACACAGACAGCCAGTACACAATATAAAAATACTTAAATTGAGCTCCACAAGTCTATTTTCAAAGTGAACCTAAGCACTTCGCTTCTCAAGTGTGTAAAAGTCATGCTTTGGCCCTTTTGAAAACTACACTTATGGCTTGGAGGGAGAGAAGGATCCGTTTCCGATTAGCTTTTAGACACATTTATCACCTAGATTTTGCTACAGAAGTCTAAAAAAGGGTTAGCTGAGAATAGGACTACTTTAAATACAGAGGCTACGCTTGTTGTGCAGCTTTTGCATTTTTATTTCAACATTATGCAAATCCTGGTCTTAATTACCTAAAACAGTGTTAACAATAATATTCATTATAAAGTTGCTTATTTTTCTGAGAACAGAAACGTTTACACACACACACACACACAGAAAACATACCTGCTCTTCTGCTATTCGTGAAGTGTTCTGAAGTTTTATTATGGTTTTATTGAAAGCCTTCTGCATTTCTTCCATTTGCTTTCGGTACCTACAAAAAGTTGGGTCCCATTGTAAAGGTCAATAATATTTTGAACATGTTTCCACAGCACCCTCAATTCATCTAGTATTAACTTTCTCTTTAGCTTTTTTTTGTTGTTGTTGAGAAATTTAAAAAAGAAAAAAAAAAAAAAAAAAAAAAAAAAAAAGGATTTCCTACTTTATGTGTACCTTCAAGATCTAAATTAAAAATAGGATCTTAAGACCTTTTCCCAATACCCATCCCACTGTTAACAATGATGATGGTGATCCTACTGATTGTCATCAACAAAACTTGTAGGCAGACATTTAATTCAACTAAGCAAAAAGATCTGGATCAGCAGACCCTGGTTACAGTAGCTACTTGGATTTGTGAATATCCCCCAAACTTCTGGATGCCGAGACAGACAAGCAGGCGAGCCTTTTCTTAAAACTGATTTCCAAAAGTCAATATAAAGCAAAACCAGACCTGTACTTTACTTTTCCAACAATACATTAGCTAAATACTTACTAGTATTACAGATGCAGAGGCCTTAATTGCCACTATTATCTGAAGACCATATCCCTCCCACATCATTCCTTTTTAAAATGCATATACCAGAGAACTAAATTTCATTAACAAGTGAGAATAAATACTAAAAAGATTTCTATAAAGTTGTGGCAGTTCAGTAAATGGAAAAGTTGCCATGCACTTGGATCCTGCTGCATCAATTACATGGCAGAGGGATCACAGTCCGTTTGAAAGGATTATGGATTAGAGGATTATAAAGAGCACATCCTGGCAATAACCACCACCTTAAAATGGGGCACTTTTATACTTCATGATGTTATTACATTTATATTCTGCTGAAGAATGCCAAAGAAATTTATATAACATCCAAACTTTGGACAGCTTTTAAAGTATGTTATTATCAGTTTTGTGTAAATATTTACACTGCTAAGTAGTTACTGAACTCATAAGTTTACAGGCATTGGTGTAAACTTGTACAGAAGTTTTTATAAGACTCTGTATACAACAACTGGCTGTGTAATGTTAGACTATCTATCTACACACAGATTTTCCTAACCATTGGGGGCCTACCTTTGACTAAGTTCTTCTAAATAGCGGCTGCTGAGAGACATATTTACTTCCAGGGCTTTAATACGATTATTAAGCCGCATGAATACAGACTCCTTTTGATTAGATCCATGAACAAGATTTCCGTTAGCATAACCTAGATCTGTAGAATTCTGCAATTCAGCATAGAAGTCTGTTGCTGCTCTCTGCTGTCCACCAGAAACAGGAATTGCTAGGAAAGCTTCCTCAGGTGTCTGCTCATCCTCTTTTATTTCTGCTGTAACAGAAGATTC
>NW_005842541.1:1076340-1092758 GCF_000455745.1 Alligator sinensis
CTTTTCCTTCTCCAATATTGTTACCTATTGTAACAGGTATTGCAGTTGTTGTGTACTCAGGCCGTGGTACAGTCTCTGTAGGCTTTGAGATGATCTGAACAGGAGTCATATCTTTTGTACTAGTTTCCTGGAATTCGGTGATGGTGTTTGTTTCAGAGACCACAGAATGTTTCTCAACAGTAAAGGAGCCGTCAACTCTTGTTTCTGCCTCATCAATTATCTCAACAGTATCCTCTTGGGGAGTCACTGGTGACACAGCCTGCCCTACTTCTTTTTTTGTAGGCTCCAAAGATACTTCTATTGTAGGCAATGGCTTAACTTCTGAAGTAACTTCTACGAGAAGAGACTGAGAGACAGTTTGAGGAAGACTGGGTTCCAGTTCAACAGAATCCACAGTCTGATTACTCACATCTTCAAGGAGTACATTTAAGTCATTTGCAATTGTAGATCTGGGCAATCTGTCCATGATTTTGCCATCTAATTTCTCAGGCAGAGGTTCCTCTACTGCAACATGTAAAGATTCCGTTGGAACTAACTGTGGATACTGAACAATAGCAGAGTATTCTCCTTCTTGTTTGCCATCAGTTTCGCTACGCTGCCGATGAAGAGCTACTATAACTGAACACCATTTGTACAGATATTCTGAAAAGCTAGAAATACAGCAAACGTTTGCCAAGTCATAGCAATAGATTTGTGTCTCTGACTCAAACCACGGGGTCGTCTCTTCCTCTTGCTCATCACTGGGCAGCAGGGTTACTGTTGACTGGCTTGCCTCTTCTTCATACTCTTGCACTAATTGTACAATGGGGCTGTGTGTGGTAGTCAGGGTTGGCTGCTCCTTTTCTATCTCAGGAATCTCTGTAGTTACAAGCCTACAAAAAGAAGAAGTTGTGTGTTAAAAACCCAGGTTGTTTCTTTGCTTCTTTGTATAAGATGCAGTAATTTTTTTTTTAAATGGATGCATAAAGTTGATGCTCATGAAAGAAAGACGATGGCAGTAGCTGTCAGATATGGTATGAAGAACCACTGAAATTAAGTAAAATGATTTTTCTGAAATGCACTTTAATCTTAATTTGTATGATCTCCAATTATCTTATCTTAATTCACAGGGTCTTCGGATAAAGATTATTCACCATGCAAAAAATATAAATATTCTGGTGGTTTTGTAACAAGAACAGATATTAATCTGAAACAAATCAAATATTTTCATGCATTAGGATTCGTATTTTCCCCAACCAGTTTCTCAAATATGGAGACCGACAGAACTAAATATATGAGCTTCAGGGAACCATCGTTTTCCTCTATGGAACTAAACAGAAGTAACCTATAACGATATGGACAAAGCAGACATTAAAAAAAATCACAGGGAATCTTAAGAGGAAACTCCATACTTCCTTCCTAAACAGAAGAACTCAAAAATTAAAGATTGTTTTAATGACTCAAGGAAAGTAAATAGCTTACAGCCTGGTTGGAAGGTTCCGTTTCCCAGGGAAGTGTGATTTCCTGAATATTCAAACTAGAAAAAACCCTCAAAAAAGGGTAAGAAAACAGCATAACTCTTCTGTCCCCAAAATTTCTTATGAGGTTAATGCTGGTTATCGATGTAAAGACACTTATCGATGCTCATTCAGTTGTAATAAAGCAAACATTTGAACACAGAACACAAAATAAACTAATTCAATACACTGCTTAGGCAATGGCATGGATTTTCAGAAATTTTAGTTTTCTATTGCTTGTAAGGCAATTAAACCACAGCTTTGTAATTTGTTCAGCTATTTCATTGATCATAGGCCAGTTTAATGCCGAGCTTGACTTCTTGGCAGATTCCCATCCTCTTTATTGTACTTTTTTTTAAAATTTAGAAGCAGCTTAGTTTGTCTTGAAAACTCTTTATGTATATACACTTCCTCAGGTAAAAACAATTGCAACACAGGAATTGCATCCTAAAATGTAAGATATTTACTTCAAGTGACAGTCTTAAAATCAGATATGCTGTTACGTTATGGAAACTGTATTTATGGCGAAATTATTTAGAAAAAAAAGCTTTATAAATGAAAGCAAGGAGAGCGAAGCAACCTACATTTAAAGTCTGAAATATTCTTAAGCAATTCTTAGGCTGCACCCACCAAATCACATTTAACAAGGGGAGCAGTTCTTCATTTAATAGGAGGTCTGAGGTTCTGCAATTAACTATGTTTAAACAGCCAAAGTAATCAAAAGAGTCTTCAAGAGAAAATACATATGGGGGGGGAAGGGGGGAGAAAAACTTATCACTGTTCCAAATAACTGTTAGACATTAGAAAAAAAAACGTTAAGTATATAAGTAGGGAAGTTAAGCACACAAAGATAATATCCCTCCTTTAAAAATAAAGTCTGATCAGACAGAAGAAGTGAAACTGTTGTTTCCGACTAGGTTCTTGTTTCCATCAAGGAAAAGTTATGGCAGAAATAGGAACTTAACACCAAAGTTGTTTCCAGGTTGATACTGTGTTAGGTACAGACAGTGGTATTCAATGTTTTGGCCCTGTAGGCCAGAAAAGTGGCATGGGGCCAGTCAGTGGTCCTATATGGGCAAGGAGTGACCCTGTGCACCAGTGGAACCTTACATACAGGGCCATGTCATCCAATCCGTGGGGCTCTCCAGGAATCCAGAAATATGGCAGCAAGGTAGCAGTGCAGAGTTTATTGCTGTGGTTTTGGAAGCTGCGCCAATTAAGGCTGTCGCTGTTCCCTTGCTGCCATATTTCCAGACCTAGGGGGAGCCCTGGGAGCTGGATGACATGGCCCTGCAAGGTGCATTCAGCTCAAGGGTCAGAGGTCAAGCACCACCGAATTCTACTGGTAACAGACATTTCTAGTTAGACTGGTTTCTGCAAGACAAAACTGTGCAACTAGACAGAATAGCATATCAATCTCCACACAGCTTGATAACCAGATCAGAAGTGAGAAGCTCCTACTGCTTTCTAGTACTTTTGTTTAGATGAAACTAGCATCTGACAGAAAATAATTAATTCTTGGAGAACGTCAGTGCTGGATTTTGCTGATCAATGCTCATTAAGATGTTCACAAGAGTGACATTTTATCCTCTAAAAAAGTTACTGTTAAATCACTTGAGAAAAATTCTGACCACAAAAAGTGTTTAAGGCACAGAAGCATCAAACTCATCCAACTCCAAAGGCCAGTCTATGGGCTGGATTAGGGCTATATTATGCACTGGAACCAGCCTGCAGGGCTAGTCTCATGGAGTGCCTCAAGCAGCCTGTGCCCTAGACCCTTTGTGCTGCACACAGCCCCTGCAGTGCTGGGTCCAGCCCATGCTTAGGTGTGAGGCTGACACATGATGCATGTCCAACTTTTCCCATCCCCGTTCTCCAATTTCTAGACTGGCTGCATGCACTTCATACAGTACAGGGTGACAACAGGGATGTGCTGCATCCAGCGCCCCAGACCAGTCCTGCATCCTGGCTCCAGCACAGGGCACCAGAGCTAGTCTGGTGTGCGTGCTGTACCAGGTCCAGCCCACACACCAGACAGGCTCCACTGGCCACAAGACACGTGGGGATCAGCCATTGGCCAGGTCACAGGGCTCCACAGGCCAGACATATAGCCTGTGGGACAGATCTGACATCCCTGCTTCAGGGGAGATCCTAAGGGGGCAGAAAGGAATATAATTAAGTCCTCCAGAAAAACTTACACTTGCCATCAAGACAAGCTTCCATGCTCAGTCTTTTGATGCCAAATTTCCTTTTTACCATATACAACATTCATTACTAGGTTAAAGTCAAGCCACATTACAGATAAGCCAGATTTAAACCAGTGGTAAGTGTATTCAGATGATCTATTTCTACTGTAGACAAGATCCAAGATTATTGCTAATGAAGTAATCTTGGGCACTAAGTGATGCACAAAAATCACTTACTCTGGTGAAGGAACAGGAGTTGGCTCAGGCAGTTTTGGTGCAACTGTTGAAGTAGCATTGATGGCAGTGGTATTTTCAGAGAGACTCTTATTTCCTATTATGGTACACAAAACAAGAAGAAAATCTGTACAATAGGATTTCTGAGCTGATTGAGTATCAGAGTTCAACAGAAAAGAACCACAAGCAAGAGTGAGAAAACAGCATGCTGTGACAATGTATCCTAACAGGTCTGACTCTTCACTAGCAAGTCATATTTGTTTTCTATAACACTAAGAAATTAAACAATACCACATTTTTATAAGCAAAAATACCAAAGTAACCACACAATAGGCCTTGTTTCGCTTTTATGGTCAGAGCTCAGTATTTTCAGTTAATTGAAAACTGTTGACTGTTTTGCAGGAAGAAGTGTGCCTTTGTACATATCTGGAAGTATATCTGTGCAGAAGAAAGCTGCTATTCTTTCAGTATTTAAAATTATGATGCAAGCTACAGACTAAACACCACATCAGAAGACAGCTGGACCAACAGGCAGAAGCCCATACCATTCAACCCCTACGATGCCCTAGATGCAACACTAACAAGTTTTCCCTAGTCAAATTGCTCAGGTTTCTATGGTGTAAGCCATCACAGGGAAGATGCTGCAGAAAAGGAATACGAAAGAAAAATTCAGTATTTGGGTTACCCAAATCTTTCAAAGAAGTGAAGGTGAGAAAACAAGGAAATTGACATTTAAGATAACAATAGGATTTTAAGGAAGTTTACCTTCAGCTTCAGAAATCTCTTCAGTTTTTGCTCCAAGTATATTAGCAGCAATGTTTACCATATTTAGAATGGCATCTAAAACAAAACGGAGATTAGGATGCATCCAGAATATCAGACTTCACTGCCATCATCAGATATTCTAAGACTTGCCATTATAACCTTGAAGATAACGAAGGTATTGATCGATCCTAAGATTAAGTCATCTATTCCTTTCCTTCCTGCTTCCTTTCTTACCTGTCCATTTTAAAAGAATTACTGGGCTTTTTTCTGGATGGATTTCCAAATGTTTCCAGGTTATCTGCTAAATCCTGACATTTACCAGTGACACTCTCAGTTAGAAAGGGTTCCGATTTTACATTTTTGGAAGTCAGTGCAAAAAACCCACAACACTACACACAAAACTATTAACTGTGTGTTATTTTACAAGGGGCATATCATATTTCTAGGGTGACTCATTCTAGTCACCTCTCCCAGGTGTACAACAACCTGTGAAAAACTCTTTCAAGCCAACTGAATTTTGAAGAGAACTTTTCCAATCCCTATTCTCCAATTTTAGTCAGAGGCTGGCACTTCAGCTCCTCCTACTTATCCCTTCTGTGTCACCTTCTGAGGATGATGGCAAGCCAAGGATATGATAAAGCAGGCTGCTAAAAGCCCTGGCAATATATTTGGCAAGTTTACTAAATCTACTTGGAGATTTAAAAAACTCACCGCAGATATCCGTCTTCACCCTTCTATTTGGCAATGTGATATTTTGCTCCAGTTTGGGGCCATTAGCCAAGTGCTATACTGGTTGACTCAGTCCCTGATCTGATTTGTGGTTGCATGGAGCTACAGCTCACACCTCTACCTTGCCTACCTGTGCTGAGCATCACATCGAAGCTGAACACACACCAAGCAAATTGGTAGCAAGCATCATAAGCTCATTTAACCCTCTACTGTACTTGGATTTCATAAAGTCTCTTAAAGCTTCTCAAATGCCAACATCCACTATGGTCAGCTTTGCCATACTGTGACTTCTCAGCAACATTTTGTTTGTAAAAAGAATAGACTTATTCACTGCTGCTGACATTTCGTAAGAAGTTGTGTCCGATTCCACATTACTCCTGGGCCTTCCTAATGAAGTTTCTGTACTGGTCAATGCCAAGTACACTGCCACACACAAAGGGAATCTTCAGGGCAAGCCAAACCACAAGTTGTGGCCTGGTGCAAACCAAAACACTTTTAGGGAACTGTCTCTTAACCAGACTAAAATGGAGACTGAAGTGTGCTAGAGGTTATAAAACAGTAGCTATAAAGCGATGTAGTAATACATGCCAGTCAAAAAAAAGGATACTAAGGGAAATCTAACCCTCAAAAGTTTGCTATATAAGGTTGGTGCCATGTAACTGACCTTTATTTCTCCCCACATGGTCTCATAAATGCCAATGCATCATCTAGAACATTAATTCAGATCTAGACAAAGCAGAAGCAGAGTTCTCCAAGATCAAATACAAATAAATGGCTCAGAAGTGTTTGGAATCCAAAAATCACTAGAAAGGATGATTTAATTTTATCTTGGTGGAATATTCTCTCCCAAGCAGCTTGAGGAATACTCCAGAACTCTATGAATTTTGTTTAGGTTTCATTCTATGCCCAATCATTGTAGTTTGAAAGCCCTAAAAAGCCAAGAGAAAGATCGTAACCAAAATAGTTGAGTTCTCATCTGATCTGGATGCCTTCCAAGAGTTGAAATAGAAAGGAAGAGGGGAGATTAAAGCTGCTCTGTGAATCTGTCAGTTGATAAGAGAAGAAGGGAGGGCTGAGGCACTACCTACACTGGTTTATTTGGCACAAAACTGCAAGGCACTTTTTCATTAATCAAAATCCCTAAAATCAGTAAGCTCTTTAACGTCACTCTATTCCTCATTCATAGGAGACATGCTAAATGGAAGTCTGTGTTGGTGTTGTTTAGACTAGACAAAGGATCTCCTGCTGCTTAAAAAAAGATAAAGTGCATTTAATTCCAGGGTAGGCAACCAATTCAGCTAGCCACAATTAAGAATTACTGTTGTCATTAATACTCAGTCATTGGGGGGGGTTGTTTGTTTTTTTAAATTATTTTGGAATACTTGTTTCTATAAGAACAAATTCTATATTCATTAAAAGAAAAAAAAACACTGATCTCAGTCTGAGAAGTTTTTGCAAGTTTTAAAAGGTATTTCAACAGGACTTTGGCATGAATAAATTATTGGTAAGAAGTAGTTTTTCTTGATAGTGCCTCAACACTACATCTTCTCATTTGAACTGAAAGTCAAACAAGTCTGGAACTTTATTTAGGAACAGACTGCTCTTTATATGGTTATTTGTTGCCTTTCCCCAAAGCTACACTAAAATATTATGCAGTACTTATGGCCATGGCTGTGTCTTTCACACTAAAACTTTGGGAAACTGGGATAAAAGGAATGTTTTACTTTGCAGATTTAAGGCTTAGGTTTATTTATTTGAGCAATAACAGAAGTGGCATTCACTGTTGATGTAAATTCTGCAATATAATTCACTTAATCTTGACAAAAAGGATTGCATGGCTGATGCTACCCTAAATAACTGTAGCGTTAAGGGCTTCCATCAGAACTGAAGTAACACCTCCAACATCTATTTAAATTCAAGTCCCATGACCTCCCGAGTAAGGAGGTCCATTATGGTTTAGTGCACTGCCAGCCATGAATGCCTCCCTCATGCCTCCTGAGGCTGGGGAGGGGGGCAGGGCATGGCAAACTCCTGCAAGTGGCAGCAGCATAAATGACAAGGGGGGCAGGGGGGCAGTAAGTGGCAACTGCTGGCAGCACCCAGTCTCAGGGGGTACATGTGCACCCACATGCACCCTCTATGTGTTGCCAATGCTGCCAGCTAAAGAGAAGAAGGTAGTAAGTAAAACTACCCGAGACATCACCTCCTTCAAAAACAGACTAGTTTAAGAAGGGATGAGGAATCTTATGTGGACATAAGGCCTTCCACATATATTGAGAAGCACTTTGCACATCCTTTCCTACCATCCACTACCTCAGGGTAACTCCTCATGTAATCCTCTATCAGCCAGTTTCCTCAGTCAGTTACAGGAACTACTAACACTATTTGAATCAAGATCATCATGCTACATTAAACAGTTTAATTGTAGCTTTAACTTTTCGTTTATTTTGGTTAAAATGCTTATTGTTTAGTCATAATAAGAGGAGAGAAGGTAAAATTTTTGAAGTTGCCCAGATACTTGAAATCCAAGACACCGCTCTTAATTAAATGGAATCATGTTCAAGTTAAACACCTTAATTATTACACAGTATTATTAAAGTTTCCTGAGGAAAAAAAAATACAGCTATACTCACTTGTAGCAGAGCCAAGGAGATTTTTGGAAGATTTCTCTTCCCCTGTATTGTAATCCAATGGGTAATCTGTTTAAAATTAAATAAATTATTCCTATATCAATATCAAGTTACAAACCTAAAATTAAGGTAAAAAACATCCTAACAACTAAAATTAGAGAGGTTAAAAAGGACAAAAGTGATACTGTGTTTGAATATCAAGCTTTAGGCATAATAAACCAGATAATTCTTACAACTGAAGTGTTTCTCTTTTCCAGCACAGGAAAAAAAGGTGCAGCAAAATGTTATAAAAATAGGTTTAATCAAAACACAGGAGGCATGAATTTGAGATCAGTTTCAGGAAAATGTTAACTAAGAACAGAACTTTTTGAAGTCCCTGTGGTACTCATGGACCAAATATGATCTTAATACATGGGCCATCAATGTCTGAAACAAAACATACAATCTACTTTTGCTACATTTACTGTTCTATATTGCATATTGATTAGCAATGGAATCCTAAATTAAGAAGAGGACAATCTAGTCTTGAAGAGGTAACAGGATAAAATTAAGTTCTGCATAATAGGTATCAAGTAAATGAGATGGCTCAGCATTGAGCAAAAAAACCTTTTCGTAAGAAGTGAGTCAATGAAATGAGCCTTAAAGAACATGGGTTTTGTGACAGATCTGCAGATTAACAGAAAACTGTTACAAGTATTGTTATTCAGTAAGGTGACTAGATTTTCAAAGCAAAAAGCAAACATGATTAATGGAGCAGGAAACAGGGGTCTTTAAGGGAGTTAGGGGGCACAGTGAGAAAAGGATGCCCATGTTCCCTCTTTTCAGACAAGTAATACCCTTTCACCATGCCACATAATATTCCTGCACAAGCCAGTTAGAGCTATCAAAAGGTTCCCTTTGAAAAACATTTCTATTAATTTTCTCTAATTTCAACTCCTTCACTATTAAAAAAAACTTACCCTGTATTTGTGAAGCTAGGTTTGTGGGTTGCTTTCCTTTTACTAGCGTCATTTCTCGTCCTTTATTTCTCTTTTCCAAGAAGGCTCATTTGTGAGCTTACCTACCCCAATTTCAATTTTTCTATTTTTGCTAGGTACAGGAGAAGTATAGTTGCCCATCCCGGATTGATCAGTAACTATGTGTATTAGATTAACACACCTGAGCCACCTGAAGGCTCTATTCACAACAATACCAAAAGATAGCAAGTCCACCACTATGTGACTATGCATGTGGGTAGAGGGAAGTTTCATGTAGGGGGAACATGATGGCGATACAATGCCAGAGATCCCCTGAAGATGGCTGAAGCATTACATATGTTCCGCCAATCAGCTATTTAGTTCTCACAGTCACCTGTGTATGCCGACATCTGCAGAGATTTACTACAGAACAGCAGCTTGAGACTTAACAGGATATTTGGACATTCTTCGTAAGCAGGAAGATACTGTTATCCTAGAGCAGAGGTTGGCAATGTCTTTAGGCTGCAGACCAAAGTGACTAGGACACAGATGCCACCGGCACTTACAATGGCACAGGGAGGGCAACTTCTACCAAAGCTCCCCTCGCAACCCTACATCTGTTGGCTGGATGCAACTTACCAACCCATCCTAGAGGATATAATAAAAGTGAAGTAGTCCCTAACTGCCAAACTGATCATTTCAGAACATATGAAAAACTTCAGCGACCAAGTTACAAGAGATTTGATAGTTAACAAGCAATACAGTTATTTGTTTTCTTACCGTAATCTTCATCAAACAGCTCTTGGCGTTCTGACTGATACTGGGAATCAGCAATTTCTTCATATTCTTCAACCATGCTAGTGCCAAACACTCTATAAACAACATTTCAATTAAAACCAAAATTTAAGTAGTCAGGCTAAAATCTAATGGCGATTTAATGACTGAAGCAAGCATATTAAATTAACAACACTAGCCCTTGATTAGCCAGCCACCAAACTGGCATCTTACATAAGCTGACCAATGCCTTTTCTTTTAAACACTTATTTCTAGAAGGGTTAGTTAGGCTTCCATTAGTGTTGCATTTAGACTTAGTAGCACTATTTGGTTCTAACCTTCTTCCCACCTTAACCCCTCCCTTACAGAAGTCAGACCTTTTTTCATCACTTGACTTCTCATCCACATATTATTCTTCATCTTGAATTACTGCAACATCCACCTTCTGGCTTTTGCAGTGTGTAGAGGTCTTATCCTCCTCATTTAATTTAGGATAGAAATTCTAGGACAGTCTTTCTGGCTTGACACTGACCATGACACTCTTCAAATCCTTGCACTATAGTGTAAGTTTCTAGTGCACTACATTCAATCTCTCCCTCACCTTCAAGACTGGCTTAATAACCTGAAGCTATACTGCTTTAGAGATACTAGGGTTCAAATCTTGTTGCAACCTTGATGACTGAAAAGTCTTGGAGAAGGGGTAGTGAAAGAGGAAAGATGGAAGCAGAATGTATAAGGAAATTTAGGGAGGACATTTCCTTATGGATACCACCTTATTTAAGGAATTTTTAAAGCAATTTACAATAATTTGAACCATCATGTCAGCAATGTCTAACTCATGTAATCCCTTTTATAAAACATAATCAAGAATACTGCTGCTGAAGTTAAGAAGCTGAAATGTTTTCCAGTTGACATCAGATGCACTAATCATTCTCAGCCCTAAAGTAAAAGGTAACTTTCAGCTCAAAGTATTTCACTTGTTATTACCTTATAAGGCTTAGAGGACAAAAATGTTCTGATCCAAAATGTGACACCAACTCCACCTAAAGAATAAGAACCATTTAGAATGAAAGACTAGGGAAGAATCAAATCAAATCTCTACTCAACACGCACATCTAGTTTTCAAATTTGCAAGTTAGGTTTACTTAAGCAGAGTGCAGATTGCTTATAACAGAAAGGTTCTTGGAAAGCTTTATTCTTGCCAACATGCTGAGCTGCAGAGTATACCCCAAGCCCTATGCATTCAATATTTGGAAAGAGGAGATTGCTAACCTTTATGTATTTGATGAACATCTGAAGCAAGAGAAAGGAAAAGAAAGATGTCAGTACAAAAGCTGGACACATGCCACAGGCAACTCTAGCAATTTTAATTAAGTACTATAAGGCTAAGTACATACAGTAAAAAAGCCCGAGGCTAACTCGATTCAATCTTTGCAGGTTAGTCTAAACTGTGCAGATTGAACCCATAAGCAAGTGAACAGACATTCACTTTTGATTCCAGAAATGCAGCCACATGCTTACAGTGGTCCAGGCCAGAAGCCAGAGGGTGCTTGAGCACACCTCCCTGCTTGGCTGGAACAGACCGCTTGAATTTGGAAGGGGACAGAATTTCAATAAATCAATTTAACCTAAATCAGTTAAGTCTGATACCACATCCATCCAGGTTTATCTTAAACCAGTTTCAGCCATTTTGAAAGCAGTTTATGTGCATCAAACTTCTGTTGTGTTACAGTTTTAAACTAGTTTCTGATCACTTATACTGGCTTATGCCTAAATTTCTGTCCCAAGCCTAAATGCTTTACAAGAAATAAGTCGTGGAGACTGAAGTTGCAACACTGTCGAGCGTGTTAGGTAAATCCAAAAGCTTCTAGCTCAAGCTGAAAGACAGACAGTATAATAAAAAATAAAAGATTTCTATGCAAAGGATTTAGTCAGATTATTCTAATGTTCCTGTTATTGCACGCTAAAAGTATGCCAGACAAAATCTTTAACACGTTAATCTTAACATGATTATTCTTAAAATTAGGAAAAATATTAAGTCACCTACAAAAAATATCCCCATTTTTAAAGATCATTATACTGTTCCTGCTCTAAATTCAGTATAACATGTTCCATTTTATAGAAATTTTTTCAGGGGAGTTTAGAAGAAAGAAGAGTTTCAGATCCAATGGAAAAAAGTCTTCTACTTAGCACTGTTTATATTGAGTCTAGATCTACACAGGGATGCTCAAGAAAATTAAATCATAATTAAAGGCATGAATTTAAAATTAAATTTGTTAAACCACATGGACTTTCTGAATGGACATCTGTTCAAGATTAAAATGGTCTTAATTTGTTTTCCACTTATTCTGCCTCCAAAGTAACCAAGCTAAATCAAGGCCATTTCATTTGTGAAAAATCATGATTTAATGCAGTTTAAATAATCCGCTTTCAATCCTCACATTTAGTTAAAATTTGGATTAATTTTCCAAAATATCCCCAATTTAGATTAGACAAATACTAAGAATAGTCATCTTTGTTATGAAGCCAATGCATTGACAATAAACTTTAACATATTATCTTTTCACCATATTATACTGCCTTAGGAGGAACTTGGTACATGCAGAAGAGACTTTTAAAAAATCCCATGTCTAGCACAGTGGTTCTCAACCTTTGATCCCATGGTTCGGTTCATTTCACTTTCATACTGCCCCAACAGTACCATGACCTAGGCTGCCAATCCACTACTCCATACACCCAAATTCACATGGCTCTGTCCCTGGCTAAACCTGTATAACCTTTTAGCAAAGGTTATTTCATTAGCTTCTAAGCAGCATTACACTAAGGCAGCTCTGCTCATTCCCAAGCACGCTAGCTCCAGCATAAAGCAGCTCAGAAGCAGCAACATCCAAGGAGAGGATCACTTGGTTGCCCTTATAAAACTCACCTACAGGCCATCAGTTAAGAACCACTGATCTAGCATACTTCTAAGCACTTTACTGACCAATACAGTGTCAAAGTTCAGCAAGCAAAGTTAAAGTCGCATTGTCCAGATTCGTGCAAGAAATCTGATGCATAAACATTAAAAGATTTAAACAGCTATTGGCATCAATTAAATTGTCATCTCTCCCATATCAGAAAACTGGACCTCTTAATTGTGGCACACACCAATTAGGAGGAAAAAAATGCAGCAGTTTCAGGAGTATGTTTCTTGGGAAAGGTACAAATCTAATTTTATAAACAGCTATAGCATTGCATGACAACATTTACTCTCTGCAAGTAATATATGATGTAAACAGACTCGAAAGAACAGGAGTAAAGCCCCAGGGGAAAGCTAGTACATTGCAAATTATTATTTTAAAAATACATGAGGGGACAGACAGTACTGTTCTAGTTATGCATGTGTCACATCAGAAACCACTGGAGTGGATTTATATTTGCTCCTCAGATCACTTCTTTCTGAAAAGTGGCAATGTAACTGAACATTAGGGGAATGAAAGACAAAATATAGAAATAGGTCTCTCAAACTTGTGATTTAATTATGCTCCTGCTAAAAAGAATTGACTGAAAATATTCATTAATGCCCCAGATATAATTTTTATATGCTCTGAGAATTTTTTCCCTTAAAAATTGTTAAAAAAAAAAATCAAAACAAATTTGGAAACTAGCATGTACTTCACACAAAAATATGGCTCATCTGTAGCAATGAAGTTAAAGTTATGGGGATTTTTTTCTTTAAGAAAAAAAAAAAAAAAGCAGGCTCTGAATTTCATTTTCTCCCTGAAATCTAAATTTATGCTCAATGCAGAACAAGCTTTTGTGAATTTATAAATTATTAAGATGCAGATTCTAGAGCAGCAAGCCTAAATAATTCAAGGGAATTAAGACAGGCGGCAGATATAGCTCAAGGACTGTACTGTGAATCACAGACAAAGTCAGAACTTGCATCCTGGTTTCTACAGATTAGGACATCTGATTTGTTAAAGTCTACACCTGGATAAACGTATAAAAAAAAATACTAGAGTACATAATTGTGGGGGATTTTATAGCCAAGAGGCATAGTAAACTACAAGTTATTCAAACTCTCAAAACCACGTACCATGCAAATTGGTATGTGTATAAAAAACAAAACCAAAAGAATTCTGAAAGCAATTAGCTTCATTAAAAATGAAGCAAAAAAACACGGCAACCAAAAGCAAATTCTATAAAATCAAGTATAGCTGAAAAAAAGTCTGCTAAACCAATCTATCCCGTTTCCTGTTCTTTAGCAGCGTCTTTTGTATTTGAATAGTCGGGCATGTTGGTAAACAAAATTTTTGATTGTTACAAGGATAAATAACTTTAAATTCAATTTGAGACTAACACGGACTCTTGCTCAGAAAAACTAGCACAATGCTGACATGTTCTATTATACAACTCCATACTTCCTCAAGAAAAAAAAGCCAACAAATCACAAAAATGTGATGAACCACACTGAAAGCTAATTTTAATTTAAAGTTACTTCAACTCATGGTAAGGATCATGTTTTTACCTAGTTCTAAGGTCACTTGGTTGAACAGAAAGTCATAGCTGTCCTTCAAATTATTCCTTTTACAAGGAGAAAGGTACATTAACTACATAGAAGAATTACCTTAACATATTTTGCATACATCTGTTCATCCAAAGGAAAGCTCTGGACATTCCTCTCATCTCTAGCATGAAAAGTACCCAGTTTAATCCACTTACTTGTCGGGTACCTGGAAAATATAAAGTCACATCAGGAAAATGATTTAATATACTGTTATACTATTACTCCATGTTTGCAGGACAGGGCCCAATTTTAGAGCGACACTTCACAGTATTCAGATTCATGGTCAATTTTAGGTCAAGATCTGCTAATTTTAGAATAAGCACAAATCCTTTCCTTATTCATGTCCTTATGACGTGGTATTTAGCAGAATTCTCAGATTCACTGGAATCCAACAGGCCACACAGAGTGCTTCTGCTACGGCCTTCAGCTTGTGACATCTGGACTGTCAATTGTGCACCTTAGCGCTCATACCACCCCAGCTCCCCATAAGCACAAGTAAAGTTAGCTGAACAAGGCTTAAACATTAAGGTGCCTGCTTTAGTACTGCAGTAAGATACCTGTCTGCTTCCTGCTAAAGAATAGTTTGGATACTCTGTAGCTATAAATGTTTCCCTCCTTTGGAGTGTGGAAAAAAAAACAACAAAAAAGCCAAAAAACCCCAGTGTAGGGTACTAGAAAGTATTTGGTGATTTTAAATCACCAGCCCCACCCCGACAGATCTTGAGGTGTTAAAAGACCAAGAAGAGTGATTAGTCTTCTTGTAAAGGCCAAGATGTACAGTGTGAATTAATGTAACAATCAAAGCAGAAAGCTGGCTCCTGGCCTAAATATGGAAATAAGTTAGCTCACGGCTGTCCAATTGACAACCCATAGGCCACATGCAGCACCTGAGCTCCTGCCTAGTCACTGCTTTCCCCACTATTTTGGCTTTAACAGCAGCTGGAATCTCTCCCTCCTTCCTCCAACTTCTGTTGCCTGCCCCTGCACCAAAGGACTAAGTGGCAGCACTACACAGCTGTGCCGGGGGGGGGGGGTGGTAAAAGTAAGCCTGGGCACATGATGCAGCGGGGCTGCAGAGGGGAAGAGAGTGGAAGGTTTTGGGGAATGGGGGCAGCTTCCACATGGTGCTGAGGAACAGTATGCAGCTGGGGGTTTGTTTCCAGGTCCCTCTAGCCATGCAGAAGTTGGATGGCTTGGAGCTAAGCCAATACTTAAAACTTGGTAGAATCGTATGAGTATGAAGGTTAAACTGGAACACACCCCTAATGGTAATCTAGAATGACAAAAATTGCCAAAAAGAAACCATTTTGCTACTTCACAAGAGCTAGGAAGGAAGAAGGATACAAGACCCACTGTACTATACTTCTTCCCATTGTTTTGAGAAAAAAGGTGGGGGAAATACTCTGACAGATCTCACCTTTGAAAACTGATTTCTGTACAACCAATAATTTTATAAAAAGGCTCAAGTGACAAAGGGCAGGAAAGGATTATTGATTGATTGGTGCCATTTATAAAAAGGAAAAAAAGTAACACCATAGCAAAAATACAAAATGGAATCTATTAAAAAGAATCCATGTTCTGCTCCAATATGAACATCACTTGAGAGTTTAGAAGTGGGCAATTTGCTTCAAAGCAGGAAAATTTTAGCTATTTAAAGGTTCAATGAATGCCAGTATTTTGGATGCTTGTCTTACTGCTTTATATTTATGGCAGAGACCAACAGGGCTATCCCTTCCCATTTCTAATAAGGCAAACAAAAAGGTGCAAGAAATAGGAACTATCACAGAAACACAAACATACTACAGAGAAAGTTGTTTTGGGTTGTTTTTGTTTTCTGAGAAAAGTTGCCAACGCATCTACTGTAGAAAAATAGCTATTCATACATACAAAATGAATCAACCACGTTATTTCAGAACATTTAATATTAACAGCAGCTGTGAGGCATATAAGTATCCTTTCCCACCCCCCCCAAATTCTGCTCAGTATGAAGTAATTGCAACTGAAAATTATTCCTACTTTATATATTGACCTTTCTGAATGTAAATGATCACTTATTCAAGTCATGACATACCTGTCACTAATGGATACCAGAAAATCTT
>NW_005842542.1:0-2038 GCF_000455745.1 Alligator sinensis
GGCAGGTGCTGCCCAGCCAGAGCAGTGAATGCAGCCTCAGGAGCAGGACAGAGCTGCAGGTGGCTCATCTGGGGGGCATTTCCCTGCCACTGCGCACATTCCCTGGGGAGCATGGGGGGGCATGTGCCTTCCCCCAGATTTGTGCGTGGGTTGGCTGCCCACTGTAAGGTCTGGGCCAGGGGCTGTGCTTGTCTCTTCCCAGCAGGGAGGGGCCAGGCTCTGAGTGGGCAGGGTCAGGGAGGGTGGCAGCAGTGCTGAGAAGGGTGGCTACAGAGAATTTTGGGGTGACTATAGCCCACCCCGTAGCCACCTCTCCCAGCGCCGCTGCCTGCTCCAGCCCTGCCCAGCCCTGCCCCAGCCCCCCTGCTGAGAAAAGGCAGACACAGACCCTGTGCCCGAACCCACAGTGGGCAACCTTCCCTCACCCCATGCACAAATACAGGAGGGGGCGCATGCCCCCCCACCCCTCCCCTGGGGTGCATGCAACACTAGAGAGCTGTGCCCCTTTCATCCCCCTCCCCCATGACCCCCAGACAAGTTGTCCACAGCTCCGTCCCATGCCCCACCCTGGCTGGGCAGTGCCTGCCCTGACCCAGCCCCAGCCCCAGCTCCAGCCTAACTCTCTCCCTCTCCATGGGGGCCTCAATCTGCCCCCACACACCCCTTCCCTCCCACAGACTTACCGGTCAGATGCTATTCTCCAAGCTGCCCACCTGCATTCCTGACCATACGCATGCTGTGTGCATGCATGCGGCATTTATCATTGACATTATTGGATACATCAGCCAAAAAAAGCTGATTGCTGATAATGTCAATTTTCCTTTTATTGGTGCCAATCCAATATGGACTTATAAATTGGTGCACTCCTAGCTTTTATGTGATGCTATCAGGGTTAGCTCTGTCAGCACAACATGCATTAGCATAATGCAGTACCTGTGTTACTACCAAGTAGACTCTGGCTACTGTCAAGCAAACACAATGATTGGAAGAACAAAAATAATGAAATTATTAATTTAAAAAAATAAGCTTTTTATACTATCAGATGCAAACCTGTGTCGGGTACTAATTTCATTTGTATCTAAATTTCAACAATATTTAGTGTTCTTGGAAAACATCATTCATTTGAATGCAAATGGTTCTATATCCTAAAGGCAGCAAAAGGTTTGTATTCCATCACTCAGGGCATGGGCAGACAAACAAATTGCCGTGAGATAAAGAAGGGAGGGGCTTTATTGCACAGCAGTTTCTCTGTAGGATCTGTCTTGTGTTCATGCTTTATTAAGTTATCCCTCTTTTACAAAGGGCTAAACTACCATGGTTTAGTCTCCGCTTATCACGGGGTAAGAGCATGAATATGGGCAATTACCATGGGGCAGCTGATGTGCTATAAAATCCTGTACTTCTTTGCTCCGTGGTAATGTATTTGTGTCCATGCCTTAGATATACAAGTGAGACACATAACAATAAAAACCTGAGATCTATCCTGAAATTACTGCACATTACTTTTCACAGACATAAATGCATGTTAAGAGCTGTACGTTCAGACCTAAAGATGATTAATGCTATGCAAGTCTTTGGGCAGTTCACAGGCTTTTTGATATGTCATTCTAGAAGGTAGGCCAAAGCCCACCAAGTAGAGCTATAAGCTCCTCTTGATGAAGGGGGCCACTAAGAGCATATCACTGATAGCTTGGGACAACTAAAAGACAAAATAGGGATGGAAGTGAAAATCAAAGTTTCAAAATGAGTGCTCTGCTCAGTGTCCCCCCAGTTTGCACACCACACCGTGTCCACTGGCCCTCAAATGAGTCCAAGAAGCAAGTGGACACTGCCCAGTGAAAATGCCCAGAGACATGAATGGACCAAGGACAGGGAAACAGCCCTGCTATCTCTGGGGGTCCTCCCAATCAGAGCCTCCTTCCTGGTCGGGTAAATTGCCAGGTTGGCTAGGGCCTGGAGGAGGTTGACTAGGAGGTCCCAGGACTTGGTGGGGCCACAGATGGGAGTGGGTAAATGAAAAGATGAGGGAAGCAGTGCA
>NW_005842542.1:2069-10098 GCF_000455745.1 Alligator sinensis
AGCAGGAAGTTCTGGAAAAGGCAGTGAGAACAGCTCACAGGAAGTGAGGGTCTTTGGTGTACAGGTAGTTTACAAACCACATCTAGTCTAAATGGCTGTGACGGCCACCTTCTTTTCAGGGTACACAATGGAGCAGTTAAGCTTTGCTACGCTTAGCTGAAGAAACAGATGCCATGACTATTATCACTGATCAGTATAGCAGAACTGGAATAGAAACCAAGGAATTAGGGGCTTTCCCCATGAAATGAATGCAAATATCAAGGGTCGAATCTGTGATGGGACTGTGTGCACCTTTGAGCAGGTAGCAGCCCACAGCAGTCAAAAGCAAACAGCAAAGATTACAGGAAAGCCAAGGAGTCAGCAACAACGCCAGAAAGGTGCACTTCTGAGGGCACAGCATTAGCTGGAATGAGGCCTAAGAACAGTGCAAAGAAACTGCCTCTTGTTGTTTGCTTCCTGCTATGCTCACAGCAATGAGACCACAAGTACATTCCTTGTAAGTAAATGAGATTTCAAAAAAATACCTCACTCCATCGTCAGTCACTTCTCTTAGCATCGAGAATGCAAAGGATTCTAAATATTGACTAACTGTGCAGGCTAAAAAAGGGGTAAGTAATATCTTGCGTCCATATGGCATTCATATTTCATTCATCCTAAAAGCGGTTTCACAGTACTCCACATGCCAACCTCTCCCTCGCCACAACACTCAGAAGTGGAAATTGCAAAGAAGTGGCTGGCATCTTAAGAGCAAAAATCAGGCAAAAATGTGTATGCAATTAAACAAAAGGTAGACAGGTAAGAAACAGTATAGCTAACAACAACAAAATCTGACAAGAGCCCTAGAACTAATTTCCAAGATAGCCAGTGCTCTTCCTTTGGAAGATCCTTTTTCTATGTACCTATATACAGCAAAAGTCCTGTTTTCCAGCATGAGCGGGGAATGGGGGGTGCCAGTAATCTAAAAATGCTGGTTACCTGAGGCACAGGGGTTTCCAGCCGGACACAGAGTGGGAGGGGAGCGGGGGGTGGTGGTGGCTGCACACAGAGCTGGGGGGGTGGCAGCAGCTGCATGCAGAGCAGGAGCAGCAGCACAGGGTGGCGGGTGGCAGTGGTGCCTGCTGCATGCAAGTTCCCTTCCCCTCCCCGTGTCTGGCTGGCCAGAAATTCCAGTTAATAGAAATGCCGGTTGGTAAAATGCCGGATAACAGGGCTCTTACTGTATATGTTCAAGTGTCCACTGGATCCAATGTATATAATCGTTTGGGTAGTTTACTGAAGTAACTAGAAAGAAATTTTGTGCATGCCTGCTACATGCACTCCTGTTGGATTTCACAGCCCAGAAAGAGGGCTTTAAAATACCTTTACACCTTCCTGACTCTGTGCTGACACAGAACTTTTTTAACTGGCCCAAAGGCTGCTCCAAGTTACAGCAGCTTATCCTTGGGGGAGGGGGGATGTTTCCACAGTACTGTGTCGTTTGTGTCCATGCCCTAATACCCACAGCCCTGTACTTGAGGAAAGGGTAGAAGGTACAGCACCTGACAGAGACTTTAAGCAATGGTCTTCTCCTTTAGCTGACTAGGGCCTTTACACAGCTACTGACAAATACTGGGAAAGTAGCAGAGAATCCCTTGGTACCTAGATTTTGCTTTATTTTCTTTAATTTGTGTGTTAGGAATGTATTTAATTACATTTTGGGGAGTCTTACCAAACTTTAATACACCTTGAACTGAAAGCAGGTGGATGACAAAGGGACAGGTTCAACCACCCTCAGTCATGCTAACTAGTGCTGCACTCTTCATCAAGTTGTCCCACTGAAGTCTAGTTATTTCCATACAGAAATCTGTAGAACTAACTTCAGGGGTGACATTATTATGCATAAAAGTGAGTTGGCAGAACCTGTCCAAAAATAAAAAATCCTGTGGCGCCTCTAGACAAATGTAGACATTTGTCTCCCCAGGGACAAGTAGCTGTGGCCCTGCATATCCAGGGCTCAAAAAAACCCACAGAAAAAAAAAAAAGAGCAGTGCACACACGGGCAGCGTGCCCTTGCAGCATGGAGAACATCTAAATGTACAGTATGTGGCACTACAGACATGTTTGTGGTGCTACATACCGCACGGCCACACTCATCTGGACATGGCCCTGGAGTCCAAACTAGTTAACCAACCTCCCTCCATTCTTTTCACACACACAAAACCTGCAAAGCCAAGTTCTCCCAAGAAACTATCATAATGACATGAACTGAGAAGTCCTTTTAGCCTAAAATGACCCAAAAAATGCAGTTTTGAAAAGAATCTTCCATTCCCCTCCTTCTCAGCCGTCTACTAAATCTCTCAGGTTTAAAACCCATGCAAATCTAATGCAATGGAGAAGTATGATGAAAATGAAATTAATGTACTTTTGTACATTTGAGGATTTAGAAAAATTCCCCTTTCTTTTGAACATATAAAATGAAAAGATCCACAACACCCAGAAGGCTGTGAATAATTATTTTTACTAACAGGACTGCCAGAAATTTTAAACACTTATTAAGCATAAGATTTCAAGATTAAAAAAAAAACAAACTTTTAAGTTTTTTTTCCCCCAGATTCCTTCCTTCCCTCAGCAGACTTCATATAAAGAACTTATTTCAATTTTCCCTCCTATTAAAAATGAATTAAATTAATAAAGCCAAAGAGGCATCACTTCAATTCATTTACATGTTGTACACTGGATATGTATGGTTCCATACATTTTGTGTGGAACCGTCTTTACACACACATACATAGGAGTGCACAATGAAGAACTTTCAGAAAAGTGGCTGCAGTTCTTCCATTTTGTCATCCTGACCACACAAGTGTAGCACCCAGATTTGATTCTTGTCATGTTTACTCATTGACCACAAAGATGTCACTCCACTTCTTTTCTCAACAAGTGTAAAAAAGGGTTGCTTCACTGACTTCACGTCATGATACACCAACTGAGGATTTGTACTCCTGGAAATAAGGGTGGTCACTACAGAAAGGCCAGATTCTGCTCATTTAAACTGACAAAGAGTCCAGACCAACTTCACTGCAATCACTGAAACTTCTTGGTCTAATTTTAAGAATTATATGGATATAACCAAGAACAAGTTTTGCCCCAGACAGTACCGGGCTTATGGAAGTGATTTTCAGTAAAACCTCTTTTTTCTTCAAGATATTTATAAATAACATTAAGTAGAAGAGAGCTTCTAGCCTTGCAAACCCGCAAATCTATCTTAAAACTTTCTTCCTGTTCTGATGACTATGTTCCACCTACTTCTATGCTCCATGCAGTCTCATCTAAATGAAGGCTTCTTCACTTCCTGGCCTATTCAATAGTGCAGTATATGTAATCATTTCTCTCCCTCTGACAGCATGGTCCAGTGTTATTTCAAGTATAGATTTGTTGCGGGAGGATACGAAACATGTCATTGAGTTAAAGGTTTGTTTCAATAATGTGAGTTGCTCAGACATTTTAGCTGAAGAAGTTTAGTGCGTACTAAAATACAAGGCCTTCTCCATATCTGTTGAGTCATCTCTGAGTAGCTCAGGATTGGAAGTTAACAGACAGCAAAAGAAATACCGGTGACTTAGCCACGATCATCACAAGCAGCTGTCAATGGGATGTATATGCACATGCTGAGGGCAAAACCATGCCTTTAAAGACCTAAGCCAAGATAGGTGAACTAGGCATAGATTTTAAAATAACTTACTTGTTTTAGATTTTAGGAAGAACTAGTATTTGTTGCCTTACATACGTTGATTTAGGTTTTTTTACTGTTGTACTGCTTACTACTAGACAAACTGTAATGCTCATTACAGGCTGCTGACATCTATTTCACTGAGCGGGCTGTTATTTATTGTCTACACAGAGCTACGAGCCTTCATGGGTTTGTACAGATTAACACAGGTTATTGCATAAAGAACTTACAGTCTAAAGTAGACTTCTCAGAAAGGGATGGCAATAAACAAAGGTAGTAAAGAGAAGAGATGGACAATATCAGCTACAAAGGTGAATGATTGTAAGACTAAAGAAATACCAGTGGAAAGTCACCTGCAAAGTAAAGGGTGTTGAGACTGGTGAAGCAACATTTCTCTCCTAACTTGATGGCTACAGCTGGAACACTGCCTGTAGCCGTTCTGCACCATGTGTGCACATCCCCCAACCTATGCTACTGCAGATGCTTCTCTTTCTTAGCAATTTATACTAAGCCAGCCGTGTCCCCCTCTCCATCTCTGCTCTGTTCCCAGCTACCAGACAATCTCTGCACAACGATGCATGTTAGGGCACTATTATAAGTTACCTTTAAGCTATTCTAAATCTGTAGAATGTTAAGCAATGTTAAAGTTGGAACAGTTTCAGAACAGGTTAAGGCTTAAGACCATCTCTGACCTGCACAACTGTGATTTGCCATACTCAGCGTTAGGCAGCCCTATCCCTGCTCCACCTACCCAGGAATGTGGGGAGCTGGGGACGGAAGCCATGCCCACCCCCCAAAATCTCCTGCCTAGGGCAAAGCCACCCAGGTGTGGAAGAAAGGCTTATCCCTCTGAGGGGGAGGGCTGCATGCCCCCCACCCACCGGCCTAGATCAGGTCTTCTGGGATCCTTGAAGCCAGTAGCATGGTGGTATGTGGGCTGGGGTTGTACCCACTGGGGGTGGGTGGGGCCAGTACTACCTCCTGGGCAGCAGACCTTGAGAAGGTGAAATATTTGCCAGGGGTAGAGGGGCTGGATGCTGTGCATCCCGGGATGTTGGATGACTGGTGATTAGTTGTTTTATCTCCATAGAGCAGACTAACCATACCCTAATTGGAGCTAGGTAGAATGGCTCAAAGTGATTCCACTTCACCTTAACTGGAATCACCTTAATATGCTTAGAGGGTACATAGCACAATTTCACATGCTTCAATGTGTGGACACTCCCAGTTTAAGTGCCTTTAGAATGGCTTAAAGGTAATCTATAACACCACTCTCACTTCACTGTATAACCAACTTACAGCATGAATTAGAAACTACAGAACAGCTATTCTGTAATGTGGCATTAAAGATTGCAATACAGAAGTTATTTGAATCAAAATAAAACAGCTAAGATTTTGTGTAGGACTTCAACTCTAGCGTCTTGTACATATTCATTACACTGGAGTCTTTATTACATGCCATTTCTCAAACAACATAACATAGCACTTTAGAATTCTCCAGGCCCATAAAAGTCAGTAAGTTGCACTTATGTGTTATCTTGAATTGGGGCCTGATATTAACACCTCTACAGTTCCCCACCTTGCCCAACTATATCAGGGACAAAGCAATTCACTGGCCTTAACATGTGAATGGAGAGGTAACACTCAAGGCATAAAGCTGAAGCAAATAACACTGCAGTACTTGTATACAGACAAACAGGTTGTACATTGGAAAGCATGAGAAAACTGCCCCTCATTTGTGATGGGTTAAATTTACCACTGTTGGGACAGAGCTACCATACTTTTTGGGGGTTGTGCCATGTATATAAATTTTTTAAACAGAATAGTTTAATTTGCTAAAGGTTAACTCAATTATGCATCCATAGATTAAATTAAGACAGAAATTGGTTTGTGTCCTTCACTAGAGGAGACAATACTGCTCTCCTTATGGATACATTTACATAGTAAAATGGTGTGATTGTAGGACAAACAACCATAGAACAAATCCTTTAAAGACTGTGGTTCTACAACAGGAGTGGGAAAAATATAGCCCATGGACCAAATCAGGCCCACCAAGGGATTTGTGTCTGTACTGCAGTCGCTTACTCAGTCTTCTGCGGCCCAGGTGCAGGGGACAGCCCAGCCCATGGCATGGGTGACCTTCAGAGTGTGACTTCAGTGTGACCTAGACAAATTGAAGGATTGGGTCAAAGAAATCTCATGAGGTTCAATGAAGATAAGTGCAAAGACCTGTACTTAGGATGGAAGAATTCCATGCACCGCTACAGACTTGGGACCAACTGACTGGCTAAGCAGCAGGTTTGCAGAAAAGGACCCGGGGGTTACAGTGTACAATAAGATGGATATGAGTCAGCATTGTGGCCTTGTTGTCAAGAAGGCTGACAGTTTACTGGGCTAAATTAGTAGGAGCACTGTCAGTAGATCAAGGGAAGCAATTAGTCCCCTCTATTCTGCACTGGTGAGACCACATCTGGAGTACTGTATCTAATTTTGGGCCGCCCACTCCAGAAAGGATGTAGACAAGTTTGAAAGAGTTCAGTAAAGGGCAACAAAACTGGTTAGAGGGCTGGGGCACATGACATTTGAGTGGAGGCGGAGGCAACTCAGATTATTTAGTCTTCAAAAAAGAAGGCTGAAGGGAGATTTGATAGCAGCCTTTAACTACCTAAAGGGAGGTTCCAAAGAAGATGGAGCTAAACTGTTCTCAGTGGTGGCAGATGACAGAACAAGGAGCAGTACTCAGTCTGAAGTTGCAGTTAAGGAAGATTTCGGTTAGATATTAGGAAAAACTCTCTCACAAGGAGGGTGGTGAAGAACTGGAACAGGTTATCTAGAGAGGTGGTGGAATCAGCATCCTTGGAGATTGTTTAAGGCTTGGCTCAAACAAAGCCCTAGCTGGAATAATCTAATTGAGGATGGTCCTGCTTTGACTGGCGGGGTTGGACTAGATGACCTCCTGAGGTTCCCTTCCAGCCCTAATTTTCTATGATTCTTTGTGTGGCTGGTCCCACTGCCCCCAAGAATGCAACAAGGCCGGGGTAGTGCAGTGGCCAGACTCCACTTCCCAGCAGGCCCAGCAATAGTGGCTTGTTCTGGTTGCCACCACCACCAAACCTGGCCCTGCTGCCTGGTCACCATGGCATGTCCACCCCACACCCACCGCCAGGAGTGTGGGGACCATAGGTAGAGTGTGCAGCCAATTAGATGGGATGAGGGAATGGGGAGCAGTCTGGGAGAGGGACAGGAGTGCAGGGCTGGAACCATGGGGCTGTGACAGCGCAGGGCCAAGGTCCAGGGCAAAGCCACAATCAACTAAACAGGGGTCCTGCCTCCATGGTGCCGCCCTTCCAGGGCTCCTCTGAGGCTACCACCCAGATGGAGCCCTTGGGGGGCCTGGCGACCACCTGCCCCCTGAGCTGTGGGGGTGGCTGGGTGGCATCCCTGGGGGTGGGACTGAGGTCTGGTGACTTCCTAACCTGCCCCTCTTGTGAGCATCTTCAGGCTCTGGAGGGGCAGGTGGCAGAGCTCCAGGCTGAGGCAAGCATGCTTTGGGGGATCCGGGCAGCGGAGGATGAAATTGACCTGTATTTCCATTCTCTGCAGGGACAGGAATCCACCGGAGAGACCCTGCGTGCACAGCGCCCAACTAATCGGTGGCAGCAGGTTCCTGTCAAGGCCAGGGCAGTCCAAACAACTGCTGTGCCTGCTCCCCAGACACCCCTCGGGAACAGGTATGCAGGCCTGGCCCCCCGGGAGGAGGAGGCAGAAGAACTGGTCCCCAGAGGAATTGAAGCCGCTTGACCTACATCACCGGCTGAGAAGAGGCATACAAGGGCAAGCCGGATAACATCACGGAGGACTATAAGGCCTTGGGACACCAACTGAAGAAGACGGGAGCTCAGGTGGTATTTTCCTCCATTCCCCCGGTAAGTGGACGGGGTAGGCGTCATGAGGCCTGCATTGACGTGGTTAACCGGCAGCTTTGGAGCTGGTGCCACAAGGCAGGCTTTGGGTTTTTTGACAACGACCCACGTTTTTGTAAGGAGGGCATGCTGGGGTGGGATGGGCTTCACCTCTCCCCTAATGGCAGACGTATCTTTTCCTATAGGTTGGCTGATCTCGTACAACGGGCTTTAAACTAGCTTCGCCGGGGGAAGGGGCCGCTTCGAGTGGAAAGGATGCTTCACCAGCACTCAGGGTGACAAGAGGAAGGGAAGCACAGGTAAGTATCAACGTCTGAGGAGCAGGGGGCCACAACTGTCCTGGGAGTGGGAGGAAGGCACGAGCACCCTCAGGAGGCCTCAGGTGCCTCTACACTAATGC
>NW_005842542.1:12555-23641 GCF_000455745.1 Alligator sinensis
CTTTCATCCCTGCCTGTGGCAGGGGGACAGGCTAGATGATCTGTTCAGGTCCCTCCTGACCCTAGCTACTATGAAACTACCCACATGTCCCTATGATGGGCACTGGTTCCAAGGGCAGGGGCATACGAGGAGTGGATCATGGCTCTGCCCCAGGCCCTGGCCCTGTGCTACCACTGTCCTGCTCCCAGATGCAGCTCCCCATCCACCTGTAACCCCATCCCATGCCACATGCGTTGCCTGCACAGCTGGTTTCCATGGACACTGTAGGATCACCGGGTGGTGAAACTATGGGGCTGAGGCAGGGCCAGGGGTCTGAGGCAGAGCGGTGATCCGCTCCCCGCATGTCCCTGCCTGTGGAAGCACCACCCATCATAGGGGCACGCGGGGAGCAGATTGTGGCTCTGCCCCAGGGTCCTGCACTGTTGTGGTCTCATCATCCCAGCCCCAGCCGTGCCCACCCATCCCTCTCCTGGATGCTGCTCCCCACCTGCCTGCAGCCCCATCCCAACATGGAACAGAGCCCCTTAGGGAGTTTGGTGAGCTGTTGTGGGGGAGGGGGATACTGGCTCTGCACAGTGGAGGGAGCAACTGACCAAAACTCTGTAAGTAGCCCTCACGCCCAAATAGTTGCCCAGCCCTGATCTATGGTCTGGTTGCTAGCATGAGCTAACACTAGCACCACTGCATCTGCACTACTATTGTCACCTATAGCAGCTAGAGTATAGGACATTATATCACTGACTTCAGGGTAGCTGTTGTTAGATTAAAAAAATAAATAAATAGATTTCATATATTTCTACGGTTAGAAGGGACCCTGTAGATCAAGTCCGACCCCCTGCTCTAGGCAGGAAAGAACACTGGGGTTAAATAACCCCAGCTAGGTGCCTGTCTAATCTCTTCTTGAACACCTCCAAGGTAGGGGAAAGCACCACCTCCCTTGGTTCTAGCAACCAGACCATAAAGCAGGGCTGGGCAACTATTTGGGCCTGAGGGCCACTTACAGAGTTTTGGTCAGCTGCTGTGGGCCAGGTCACCCTTGAAATAAAACGAGCTTGAATGTGAAACTGCAGTATAAGAAATCATCCGATCATCCACAGACTGAATTGTGTTAAGTATGGTTTATATAGGGACTGGATTACCCGAATTAACTTTTGTGACCCTTTTGTCCCTATGGGTGTGTTACTTGTTTGCCTCTCACAGCACTGCCCTACTTCCCCTCCCTCTTTTCCTTTCCTGTCTTTTGCGTTCAAATAACTGTTTGATACACTGCTCTGTGCATATCCTTTCACAGCATCTGATGAAGTGAGCTTGGGCTCACTACAGCTCATGCTTTACATCTCTGATTAAGTTAGTCCAGGAATATCAAACATACAGCCCAGATGTGGCCTGTGGAGCCCCACACAATCTGGCCTTCAGTGCTGCCTTGTTACTACACTAGACTGGCTCAGCACACAGTGCCCAAGATACACTGTGCTTACCGGGGCCAATCCTGGGCTGCACCACAAAAGTTGCACAGGCATCCCAGCCTGCTCCAGGCAGATGCCACATGGACTGGATGTGGTGGCATGCGGGGGCAGAAGTGGAAGGTCCATGGGCCTGATCCAGACCGTTAAACAGCCCTGAACGACTCATGCAGCCTGCAGGGCCAGATGAGTTTTGCACCCAAGTTAGTTTGTAAAGAGCAAATCTACCCTGCCTTCTGCCCGACTTCAAACTAGCATGGCTAACTTTCCTCTCTCTTCTAATAGCTAGAATAAACCAGCATAAGCACGGACATTCACAACTTCACTTCGCTGTGTGTACATACCCAACAGTACTGGAGAAATAGGTGATATGATAGCAACTTGCTAAAGACCCAGAAAGAAAAATATTAATATAACCTCTACACTCCTCTTTTCTGTGTTAGCATAAAGAATTTATAACTCAAAGTTTACTGCTCTCCATGCCTTCTTGGGTAGGACACCAGATTAGCATGCCTGTTTCTGGAAAATGTTTTTCCATTCCCCACTTAAATTTTATACTGCTGTATTACAATTATTTTCCTCTTTTGTTTTACATTTTTACCCTGACATCATTTATGCATCTAATTGAAATACATAATAGATAGTGTGTTTACCTGATATTGAAACTTTTCATGAGATTCCGTTTGTGCTTTTTCACAAGTATGCTGTCATGCATAATACATCATTCAGTTATATGAGTCATAGTCTTTCATGTAGTATACTTAAAAAATATTCAGCTACACATTGTTTCATTCTGTGTTGAAACACAATGCATTACAATGAGGTATCTGTTAAAAATTCAGAGGATCAGACAAAAGTTAGTTTCCCCAAACCATTAGTGACTTATGCCACTTATGCAAAGCCATAACAATTTTTCTCCAACCTGCTTCTGCTTGCTGGTTCTCTCCTAGCTGAAGTACAGATTTGCAGTCCCTGATGGTCCCTCTTCTCTTCCATACTTTTCAGTCAGTTCCAAAAGTACAAGTGCTCAGTACCTCCTTATCCATATTCCTTTTCTCTAAGCAATCCCACTCGAATCTCTCTTTCTGTCTCTTGAACTCTCCCCATCTAAACTGAATTTGCTACACAAAGCCTTCTACACACACGAAGAAATACTAAATAAAAACATATTCAAGTTTTTATAGCTAAGTAAGCATGGATACATTTGAATAATTGGCTTAATCAAAATTCAAACACTTTCCAACCACCAAATCAGAATGAAGAGAATTTGACATAATCTTTCAAGTCACTGGGCAGTCACCATCACGTCTGTGCTACATTCATCCTCACTGTATTCTCATTGATTTGGATTATTTTTTCCTTGACTGAAAAGTTAAAATATATATTGTTGGGAAAAGGGAAAAAAATTGAACTGGTAGCCAAGAGGATATAGAAAACATTGCAAATGTATAAACCTGTATTTTAAATCAAACTTTTTTCTCTTGTGAATAATAATATGAAATACTGTGTTACTCAACTTTACCTTTGGATATGCACACTGTACTTCATGATTCTGTGGCATCTTACGTTTCTTATGTGTGGTTGTAACACAGCCATAACAAGCTTAGTTAATCTTTTTTTTTTATTTATCCTTCTGGATGGGTATCTGAAGGAGTTAACTAGTAATCAACACAATGAACAAAGTAACAAAAAACGCAGCAAAACTTTCGTACTTTATCCTGTAGCTGTTGAATACAAATCTAGTTTAAAACAATAGAAACAGCTACAACAATGCATTAAACAAACAGGAATTTATAATATTTACAAAATGCCTCCAGTGCGATTAATCTAAAAAAGGCCAGCAGACTTCAGGAGAGGATGTTGGCTAATAATTTGAAAAAGTACATAGTATACCAATATGTTGTGAGACAACAACTTGCATTTATTTAACAGCTTTCATCCCAAAGCAATTTACAATTTATGCCTCAAGATTATCCCTCACTGCTTCCCCAATAAAGACAGACACTTCCAGATAAAACTCAACAACTGCAAAGTGCTGCTTTCTAGTATTAAACAAAAATTCTGGACAGATAATAAATGCACTCTCCTGATTTCAGATGCATAAATAAAGGATTAGTGCTGCTCCCATTGAAATCGAGGGAGTTTTGTAACCATGGACATGGGAAACCAGATTGGGCCTTAAGGACTGTATGCAACTCTCTATTCGTCTAGAACGCATCTGCTTTCAAAATGAGACATGGGGCTTGTAAGAAGCAAAACGGTATTTGGAACAAATCATCTGAAATGCATACTTTCCTCAGCACTATGAACTATACAATGAGGCTCTAAAATACTACCTCTCGTGTAAGAGGAAATGTGTTTCTTGAGAGGTTTTCCATGCAAGTCTTTACTGAGACCATATAGATTGGGTCAAACTTAACTACTGCAAAGGAGCTATATTTGGAGGCAACTCTCATATCTGATGAAAGTAAGGTGCAAGGAAGAACTAATTAATATTGCTACTCTAAGGACATAAACATTTATGAGACAGAACCCCAAAAATCACAAGATTGACCAGACTGAAATCATGAGATAGACATAAAACCAAATGAGTGTGGTATTCTTTTAATTTTCTTCTGATGTTCAAGTCCGTAGGGTTCACATTTTCAAGCTTTCTTTCTGCACCGAGAAAAAGTTAAAAAATTAAAAAAATTTAAAAGTTGAGAATCTGACACTATCATCTGACCTTAGGGTCCTAGGACTCTGAGAAAGAACACCAGATACTGTAAAGTTCAACTACAAAGTCACAAAAAGATTACATTATGTACTTTTAAACTAAAAGAAGAGTATCTTTATATAGCATTAGCATAAAGTAAACCAGATTGAAAATCACCTTCTCTCATAGTACAAGAACAAGGCACTATTCACTGAAACAGAAGGTCAATAAGTTCAAAATTGATCAAAGGAAATATTTCATCTTACAGTACAGTCTGTATACTGTGAAATTCATTGCCACAAGACAGCATCAAGACCAACAGCTAAGATTTCAAAATAAGACTGAATGTTTACATGGATAAGTAAGACTTGATCTTAAAACAACATTTAGGAAAGAATGTGAACATTCATTCACTCCCATCCATGCTGTAGCACTTTTATATTTACAAAGCAATTCAGAAAAGATCCCTGCTCTTGGTCCCCACAAAAGATCTTTAGGATAGGCAGTTTTAAAGTACTGTTATTTCCACTTTAGATGCAAGCAGACTGAGGCAGGGAGATCAGGTGATTTTTGCCCAATGCTAACAGCAAATCCATACTAGATCCAAAATTATAATTCAGGAATACGTAAGTCATAGCCCAGTGTTCCAGTTCCTGGGCTACACTTCCTCCTGCTATTCCACCCGCTTCCTTCCACCATTTATTGGGTGTTATGTGCAGATAACCTGTGCCTAAGGATTATCTCATGACTGCAGGGCTGCTTGCCCTATTCTGTGATTTTCAGGCAGGTTCCTGAACCAGTTGCCATTCTTGAACATATGCAATAGAAATGTTGAACACTGGAGAAGTTTGCATACTTTGGTGTTCATGTTCAATTTAAATTTAAAAAGCATAATTAAAGTACCAGTTGACCAAATTCTATAAAATTACATTGAGTAACACTTATAAAAAAGTAGTGTGAATATCCTGTCAGAATGTAGCATAAAGCACATAGTTCCATATCTATTTCAGAATGAACCCTTCAAAAAGCATGACAAGGCCCTTTTCAACTGAATTCTCAGATAAATGCTTTGCCACAACAATATTCACCAGGAGTGACATAAGGAATTTAGATCTAACCAAAAAGATTTCACAAACCACATTGTGAACATCACTGTGCATCCCAAATCAATTCAATTGTTTTTAAGGGTGAAGGGCTTAACATAAATAAAACCTCCAAATAAGTGGATCACATTTATAATTGAGGGCCCCTCTAGACATTCATATAAAGGCATGATAAGATCTGCTGCATGATCTACACAACCATGCCTCTTGCCATGCCACAAATGCACACCTTATTGCTGGATCACTGGGCTCCCCCTGCACTGGCTCCTCTGTTGCAAGCCTCACAGCTGAGACAGCTCACAGAGGGAGCAGGGTTTCACCTGCTGAAGCTGATGCAAATGTTGTCAGCTGATAAGGCTCCCAGATGGTGCAGCACATGGACCCCTGCCCCATTACAACTGACAGGGCTCCTAGACAGGGCAACGCATGAAACACTGCCTCCACTCCATCAGCTATGGATCGGGCAGTGGGTCGTGCACCCCTGTGGCTGGGGGCCCCCAGCCACAGGGGAGCACCTGGCCACACATTCAGTTAATGGTGTGATAAGAATGAGCCACAAAGTTATTTCACATTTTTTGTGGAATAACTTTGCAGCTTATTGCTTGTTTTATCAGGCCATTCATTGATTGAATGTGTTCCTGGGTCACAACTCAAGATGTGATTAACTGGTTAATCACTCCTTAAATGTAACGTGTAGGTGAGACCTAAGTATAGTTCTTTTGGCAGGCCCTTCACAACTACATATTAGTGGTAAAAAAGTTGCTTTGCAGTCCTCTTCAGAGCAAGGACACCATAATGTAAATGAGCACAGACAGCATCAAGCCTACCAAAGAATAAACAGAGCAGCAGCATTTTCCCCCACAAATTAAATCCATCTCCTCACAAGTCAACACCACAAATTGTTGGTGGACACACTGGAGAACAAAAATTGGAAGGCTGCTCTGAAAAGTAGATCTGTCAAGTTATCTCTTAGCTTTTCTTTTTATTAGTGCTTGCAGCTACTTGTCAATTCTGAGTCTTAGCCAATCTTCTTTAAAGGAAATAATTCATAATAGAATAAATGGGTTTGGCTCCAAATAAAAAATAAAGATGCAAGCACAGCCAGGTTCCCATACTTGCTAGTACTTTCACAGTTCTACAGCATCTTGCAAACAACTTCCAAACCAATTTAAAACAAAGCAAAGATTCACTATTAATAATTATGGTAACAACCTAAATAATATATGCAGCTAAAATCACTCATTGTATAGACATGGAAGCTGAAGCATGGAGAAACAATGAGCTCATATTCACATAGAAAAGGTAGAAAAAATAAACCACAACCTTTATCTTCTGAAATTCAAACCCGGAGGCCATCCTTAATCCCTCTTCCTCTTCTGTTATTTTCACTGCTATAAAGCAAACAGACGTTAGGCCCAATCTACAAATGCTGGAGACTTAAAAGGATATCCTAGTCCTTCATTTGCAGGTTCAGGGTCACTGGCTATTTGAAAATAAATTTTTAGGGAACAGCTTCAACCATCCCTTCCAACCAACCTTAAAACTTAATATGAGGAGCTCCATTCCTGTTGATGCTTAGCTCTAGGATATGCCTTTATTTGCCACAAGAATTTCTGAGAACATAAAACATATATGGTGCACAGAGAGGTGCTAAATTCAGCAAAAAGAAAAGGGTGTCCATGTCATCAGAACCCCAAAATATGAATAAAGCATAATTTACATTTGTCAGAGCTGCAGAGTGTGAGAGAAAGGTAAAGAATTTCAAGGCACTATAACGAGGCACAGAATTGCAACAAGAAATGGTACATCAATGAAGGAAAACTTTCTGTTCCAAACCTCAGTTTTACCCAAAATCTGTTGCAAAATAAGGCATAGATAATGGTCTTGCTTGGTCATTAACCAGACTGCCTATTCTACTGCACTTTTTGTCTTGTAAGGCCTCCTGATAAAACCCAATATTAACTTCTGATAAAATCTTTACCCCCAAATTCACAGCCCTCTGCCATTCCTCTAAGCCAGGGGTTCTCAAAGTCCTTATGCCCCGGCCCGGCAAACTGTGGCCCAGCAATCACAGCCGCTCACGGCCTGAATTTCTGGCAGGCAGACAGAGAAGAATACCCCCACCCCTGGGCTGGGGGAAGGGGCCAAACCCTGCACTGCCGCAGACCCTACAGAAGGAGCCGTGGCCTCTCCACTTGGCTCTGGGGGCTGCAGTTTGCCAGTCTGCAGCCACTTCCGGTCCAGCAGCAAAATTAACCAAGTTAACCAGGTTTTACTGTATTTTGAACTTCTCTGGACTTTGTGCATAACAGAAGAATGTGAGGCTGATCTTTACTGCCTGATTTAAGTCACCTGATCTGAACCAAAAAGATTAGCACTGTCACATGACAGCAGTTATTCCCCACTAATTTCAGAGATTACTAGTAACACTTGCTACTTCTATTAGCAGAGGGGAAAAAATATCATATAAAAATGAAAAACTTACTATTGATTATAAGGATTCAAAAATTTGCTATACTATCATTATTAACAATAAATGAAGGTCATTAAAATAAAGATGTCTTCTAAAATCTATGCAACTATTTAGTTTGAAGTTAAATTTTACTTCAACTTCTTTTAAATTGTATGTTGATTTGAATAAACTCAAAGATAATGATCTTCCCTAAACTAAGCTGCTTGTAGGAACATCTTGTCCTGTATTAAATAAGGTGACCACCACTGTTGCAAGAGAAAAATAAAAATCCAAGTTTCTCATTTATGTTTCATTAACTTAGATATGCTGAACAAGACAAATACAATTTCCTTTGCATATTACACCACCAAGTGGCCTAGTGCTCTTCATGTTTCTTTCCCTTTACCATGTTTTTCCTCTGGAGTATGCTTTTACTTTTCATGAAAGAATGAAATTGTAAATAAAGACCTGACCTATTAATTTTCTAAGATAACAAATATGGTCAAATGGCACATAAGCCCAGAGACCTGACCAGATGCTTGACCTGCATAAACTTTTTAATTTAGTTAGGGGAGGTGAAACATGAGAGTTTTGGGTTTTTTAATCTCCTTTTTTTCTCTCTCTTCCTTATAGCAACACTTGCTACCTGCTGACAAATGGGATATAGCTTCACTTTTGACTGGGACAAATTCAGCCCAGGTGTCAAGTAAATAACTCCATCTGGAACATAACTTTAACAAGAGCTGTAACCAGACTAAGTTTGTTCCAGGTGTTGATCCAATTAATCTCTGTTGGAACATTCTGAAATTGTCTGCTATAAGCCCACCTTGAATGGGAATCTTTCCAGTCAAATTCATTAGGCTTAATAAGGGCATCCCCACAAGTGGGAATGTATATTTCTCTGGGGATGAATAGTAGCGGCACAGATGTATGCCACTTCTACTTAGAATCATAGAAACATAGAAAATTAGAGTTGGAAGGGACCTCAGGAGAGCAACCCCCTCCTCCCCCCTGCCTCGCCCAAAGCAGGACCATGCCCAACTAGATCATTCTAGGCAGGGCAGGGCACACAGTACTCCAGATGTGGCCACACCAGTGCAGAACAGTGGGGAATAATGACTTCCCTCGATCCACTGGCAACACTCATACTAATGTAGCCCAATATACTGTTAGCCCTCTTGGCAACAAGGGCACACGGTTGACTCATATCCATCTTATTGTCCAATGTAACCCCCAAGTCCTTTTAGGATAGAAGAATCCCATATACTAAGTGCAGGACTTTATACTTTTCCTTATTGAACCTCATGAGATTTCTTTTGACCCAATCCTTCAATTTGTCTAGGTCACACTGAATCCTAGCTCTACCATCCAGCATATCTACTACACTGCACCAGCATGGAGTTATCTGCGAACTTGCTGAGGGTGCAATCCATCCCATCTTCCAGATCATTAACAAAACCAGCCCTGGGACCTGCCCTTGGAGCACTCCATTTGATACTGGCTGCCAACTAGACATTGAGCCACTAACGAATACCCATTGAGCCTGACAATGCAGCCAACTTTCTATCCACCTTACAATCCATTCATCCAACACATACTTCTTTAGCTTGCTTACAAGAATGCTGTGGAAGATGGTATCAAAAGCCTTGCTAAAGTCAATGTACATCATATCCACTGCTTTCCCTGCATCCACAGAGTCAGTTATCTCATCAAAGAAGGCAATCAGGTTGGTCAGGCATGACTTGCCTTTGGCGAATCCATGCTGACTATTACTGATCACTTTCTTCTCCTGCAAGTGCTTAGGAATAGATTCCTTGAGGACCTGCTCCGTGATTTTTCCAGGGACTGAGGTGAGGCTGACGGGTCTGTAGTTTCTTGGATCCTGTTGTATTCTCACTATCAGACCACTTCTACTGCCAGTCATAGCTCCAGCCCCAACTGTGCAAATGCCAACACAGTTGCCCCATGAAAGGCCTTTTGTACTTATGTGCCGATTAGGACTTCAAAAAATATACTCTCCTGTTATTCATGTTGGCAGTTCAAGACACACAAAAAAGTCTTCAACTAACTTCCTTTCCCAAATGTAGCGAACAAATACTAACAGCTAAGTCTGATTTCCTAGGTCTGTAGATTCATCAACCTGATGAGCATATGTAGACACTGTTTTCAATCTCTCAAGCAGTTGCGTCTCCACATCCTTTGCCATTTCGCTAGTTCTACAAGAAACAGTATTGTCTGAAACAGGTATCTTTTTAACGTTATCTCCTTGCTCGTTGCCAAACAGTACTTTACAAATGTCCACTTTGGCAAGAACAATCAAAATTCTACAATTGTATGTGCTTTCTTGCATTTTGCAGTTCTGAATGATATCAGATATGAGGCCTTCAGAGCACTTTCGCTGGATTTAATGCTACAAGTAAACACCTCCTTCTGACGTTTTAAACTTTCAAGCCGCTGTTCAAAGTATTCAATCAGTTTTCCAACCAAGCTGACATGCGTTGTTTCCAAGTGTCTTTTTAATAAAGACAGCTTCATACACTCGTTAGAGAGTTCCTCCAAGTAAATGACACATTTCAGTTCGAATTTATCTTTGGGACACACACATGTAAAACTGAACTCCAAATAGACATTGCTGTACTTACAAACTTTCTGTCACTGCACTTTCTGTAATACAGCCTTTTGTGGGGTTTATTCTCCACTTTTCATTTGCACTTGAGGAACTTATCCATGTTCAGTTGAGCTGCCTCAGTGCTCTGGCACGCCACCAGTGTTGACACTGCCCCTTGGGGCTACAGTGGAAAATCAGGGAGAAAATTTTATTTGGGGGGGGCTGAGCACATGCCAACTTGCATGCACATGCACCCCCCCCCAGCAGGTCTGTCATGGGGAAGGGGAATGGGGGGACAGATCAATGCCCCCCCAGTGAGGGAGGGAGTGGGGCAGAGGCAGGGGTTGGGGTGAATGGGACCCTGGGGCCGGTGTTACATCTCAGCTCTGTGTTCTTGGGCAACCCTGGCACATGACGCAGTCTGTCTGACTCACAAAGGACTCCCCCCCCCCCACCTAAACGAAACTGATTAAGATGCAGTGAGAGACACACCTAAAACTCTCCAGATAAGGGTGATAAGAGTGAACAACTGCCCTAGGTCTCATTTACATCCGAGATGGAACCAGATGACCATTCATTTACATGAGAGATGGAGAACAGAAAGCCTGAAGCAGAGACTGCAGTGAATTCTGGGACCAGAGAAGCAGGGGAGCACTGCATGATGGGGAATCTCTGCTCTAAATGTTAATCAACCCATGTTCACACACACCCAGCTCAGCAGTTATCAGACCAGTTCTAATCTGGATTTACTAAGGACTTTTCCCC
>NW_005842542.1:24122-26478 GCF_000455745.1 Alligator sinensis
AAGAGAGAAGAGGAAGAGGAAAAGGAAGGAAAAGAAGTAGAAGCAGGAGGAAAGAAGGAGAAGAAGAAAACCCCTGTGCTGACACCATCCCCTGTCGTTCTTGGGATGCTGGAAGAACAGATCATCTCTCTCTTCAAGGATTGTGCTACGGACTGTGCCTGTCAGCTTTGCAGCCTGAGTACCGTGGACTAGGTGAGATCCCAGCGTTCTCTGTCTTCTTTCTAGGCATAAACTTCTGAACCTGAACTGTATCAGTTAAGCTTGAGCTAAGTTTCCCCAAATACTTAGTGAAACCAGGGTAGTATTGTCATTGTTGGTGTTTGTTTTTCTTTTGCATGTCTATTACTACTAGTACTATTATATATTTCATATGCTTAGCAATAAATAACTTTTATAGTCAAACTGGTAGTAATTGGGTATATTTTTCCTTCTCTGCTTCTCTTTCCTCCCGTGCTCTGCAGCAACGCTTCTTTTACCTAAGCTAAAGATCCCTGTGAAGCCCAAAAATATTGTGGGGTCTGCTCATCAAGAGGCCAAAGATTGGGACGTGCTGAGTTTGAAACACATAAGGGGATCAGCTTGTACAGGCTGATTGACCCAGTTTGACTCAGACGTGCCCTTATGAACTGAATGCTGGCCCATGAGGGTGTCAGCTGGACACCCAGCCGGATTCAGAGGGATTCTGTTCACCTGTGTGCTTGTGTCTGACTGCATTTTATTGTTGCTCTTATGAACTGATTCTTGGCATATGAGGGTGTCAGCCTGTCCATGCTGATCAGCCCGGCCAGGTCAGGCGTGTCACGTTAATTTGTGTGTGTTTGTGTGTATGACTGATTTGGTGACTGGAGGAACCCAGTCCCATTGAGATTGAGTCCTGCAAGATAGCTCCACTGGGGGTGAGGGCTTGCAGAAGGGAGAAATACAGCTCCCTGTAGTAACACAAGCAGCACATTGACAGAATCACCAAGACCCTAGAAACGATCCCTAATAAATGAGCACACCCCAAAGTAATGGGCAAATTTGGTAACGCCAGGGCAAGTCATGGGACATTTGGAGTCCAGGTGGCTTGTCCGGGGTGGGAGGGCTTCTGCTGCAACACGCACCCTGGTGGAGGCCTGGGGGTTATGTGCCCCCCAGATCTGTGTGTGGGGCAGAGGCAGCTGCTGCTGCAGGCTGGACTTTGCCCCCAGCTGCCACTGCCTCAAAGGCCATGCAACGCCACGTGCCTGCTCCCACTGGGTGGGCAGGGGACAGACACATGCACACAGATGCAGACTGTAACAAGCGGGCGTCCTGGGGCTGATCTCAATCTAGGCCCACCCACTTGTTTACAGGCAAATCACCCGCCCAACTTGTCTGCCATGCCTTATTGTTCTGATTATCTGATGTTAATCAGGCGGGAGGTTACCCTTTACCTGCCCTGATGACAAGGGCCTCTGTACATGCTCCAACCTTCCCTTGAGGTGTCTCATGCCTCGTAAATGTTTCTTGCCCTAACACCCAGCCTCATCATTATGGCCTAACACCCGGCCTCATCATAATCTCTTCACCTGAGCTCCCAGTCCCATCTCTGGCCCTACCAGCCCATTCCCCAAGCTCCAGGCCCTCTCCTCAGGCTCTACTCTCTATATCTCTGGGCCCCAGGCCCCCTCACTGGGCTTCAAGCCCTTCACAATGGGACTAGGGATCCAAGCCCCATCCCCCCTGAAGCCTAGCACCCATCTCCATAACGCACCCAGGCTCTCTTGTCAGACTGGATGCTGCTGCAGGTCCCTCCAACCTGGGGCCTGCCTTAGCGCTCGCAGTGAGCCTGGGCTCCCCCTATCTCAGGTCTTACCCACCAAGGATTTGAGGGCTGGGGTTTTCAGATGCCCCTACTAGCCTTTCACCAGGAAGGTAACTGTCCTGGCATTTCTGGGGAGCTATTCTGCCACAGGTAGCTCCACCAGGCCACCCTTCCCCAGCAGGGTGCAGTTTCAGGTTATGCTCAGGACCATGGAGCCTCCTCCTTCCCCACAGCCCTAGGCCTTACCTTCAAGATGCCCCAGGCAGCAGCTCAGCTGGATGTTGCCTCCTCAGCTGGTAGCAGGAACCTAGCCCTTATATACTGCAGCTATGCCGCATTCCCCAATCAGGCAACTCTGCTTGATTACCACCATAGGCAGCTGCGGGCTGCCTGGCTACCGCTCAGGCCCCTGATAGTAATAGAGCACAGGGTGCTCTGCTATACAGACATGGACAAACACACAGAGATGCAGGAACAGACACACAAATGCAGATGCAGACACACACAGACACCTCCCCCCCCCCCCCCGGGGGGGGGGGGGGGGCCGGGGGGGGGGGGGGGGGGGGGGGG
>NW_005842542.1:26509-40145 GCF_000455745.1 Alligator sinensis
CCCCCCCGCGGGGTGAGAGTGTGTGTCGGGGGAAGGGGTAGAGCAGGGGAGAGGGAAGGGACTGGGGGGGACAGATGGTGACCCCCACAGTGCAGAAGGTAGTGAGGCAGGGGCAGGGGTGAATGGGGCCCAGGCTGGGCCGGGTCCTGGGACAATGGGAGCAGAGCAGCACATCCAGGGGCTGTCAAGGGAGCAGCTGGCAGCAGGGTGGCTGCCAAAGCCCCACTGCCCTGCAGGGAGAGCAACTGCACTGCCAAAGGTGCCCTGCTGGGCTAGCAGGCCTGGGGACAGATTAATCAGGCACTAATTCAATTTACAACCACTTTCAGGCACTGGCACAGATGTTTGCCATCGCCATCATCGTCACTGTGCCCCACGTTGCTTTCCCACGGCCAGTCGCATATGCGACTCTGCTGTCTGCTGGTGGGCCCCGCACCCAGCCAATCGCATGCTGCCAGGGGCAGGCACAAAACACACTCCCCCCCCCCCCCCCCCACCCCCCCCCTCTGCTGTAATGGGGTAATGGCCAATCTGGAGAACAAGCTGCGGTGGGACAGGGAGGTACTGCAGTGTGCCGCGGGGGGCTGGCGGTGCCCAGCACATCCCTCCCCCTTCCACTCCCCCAGGTAAGCGGGCTAAGTATGCCATGCTGCAACACTGCCCCTGGGACAGCACAGCCAGGAGGGGCTGGGGAAGCACAGGGGACAGTCAAACTTTGTTCCTGGTCAAGCCATGCCTCCCTTCTCCCTCGGCCTCACCAGCGCCTGCACAAGGTGACTCCTGTCACAGTATGGGAACATAGGAACACACTGGGGGGAGACACCACTTCTGGGCCCCAGCCCACTTATACCGAGACCTTTCTAAGTACCCCTGGGGGTACACATACTCCTTATTGACAACCCCTGGTCTAGGACAATGAGTTGCATTCAACACAGCTAAGACTCGAGTTCAAACTCACCTTCCTTTTTTAGTGATTTATAATGCACTTCAATTTCTTTGGACTGAAACTTGTAATTTCTTAAGTGCAAAACAATTTTTCCTGATAAATTTGAAACACCAAACTACAACTGTTGCAAAATTATCTGATCTTAAAGAAAAACAATAATCCCAATCTCCAGTCAGCATAAGGAAGCATTGCCTAATGGGAGCTATGCCAGTTTGTGCTACTTGAGGATCTACCTCAACATTTTCATGTTTGGATCAGAAATGTTATACCTAAACAAGCTAAAAACAGCCAAATGTGTCTTGTCAAAAGATGACACTGAGAATTAAAGGCCAAGCCAACATTGAAACTCATGTATTGATTATATCTATTACAGTAGAGCCCAACTGTGCTTGAGACCACAGTACAAACAGAACAGCTCCTGCACCCCACTGTACAAACAGAACAGCTCCTGCACCCCAAAGAGACTGGAAATACCCAGGGCCCGACAAAGAGTCAGGCGGGGGGACAAGATACAATGTACAAGCAGGACAAATGATGCAATGGTGTGCGGTTTTCTTCCTTTTTATTTAAATCTTTTCAGGGGAACTCTGTTAGCGATTCGGTGAACAGAAAGACAAAGGAACGGGAGGGGTAGAGGAAATGAATACAGTAAATTCACACACACCAAATCAGCAGAGGATAGACTCTTCAGAGTAAAAACTGCAGAAAATTGTCTGATGTCACTGGTGTTCCTTGTTCCCTACTTGAGTTGCTTTCTACAGCTGCTCAGCCAGATTTTGCCTCTGGCTTTACTTGTCCACATGGTCTGTTCCCCGCAACTGGAGACTGCATGGCTGGGAGAGCAGGAATTCCATGTGAACCCTAGTATCACTTGTGGATAGTTTCTGTGCATAGTTCTGGATCTGAAGGACAGCACCACTTTCTCCTCAGCCTGAACAGCAGTACCTGTTCAGAACTTCTATTCAGTATCATTCATGACGTCAATGTTTAAAGTAATCAATTTCACACACGTCCTGTAGAATTTCCCTCTTCTAGTTGGATCATGTTTTGGATGTACACCAAGGCCTGCCATTTCTTCCAATTCATAAAATCATTTGGATAGCTTTCTCCACAAGCACCCAGAAGAGAAAGACAAAGCCATAGGAAGTATACTCATAAAATTCAAATGCGTACAAACATGTCCCATCCTTCATAGCAGCAGAACCCAGGTGATTGTTCTCTATTAAACTGGGGATGAGCCCCTGACTTTAAGTTGCTTTTTGGGGTGGAAACAAAGTCCTTTATTGACGTGACTAAAAGAATTAGGATTACCTCTCCCTCTGCTTGGAGTAATCTCCATTTCTTCATGGCTAATAACTCACCATTGGTTTACAAATGGGATTTACAACCCCACAAAACGTAGCATTCCAGTGCTCAAACTGAAAGAAGAGAAAACGCTTCTTAAAGAAGTGATTTACAGGCCATTGAAGTCAATGGAACTACTCCCATCTGCATTAAAGGGTTTTGCCCCTGACAGGATCAAGAAAGCCAGTCAGTACTGGTCACAAAGACTTAATGCTATTATACAGAATTTCCATGTCTCCAACTCAGGCCCCTGGCAGACATTCAACTAAAGGTGCCAGGGGATCTGATGTGTGATCCCAAAACCGGGCTTCCTGCCATGATATATGTGCATGACAGGAGGTACAATTGTGGGATCAGGGATCAGATTCCATGGTGCCATATTGCTGGTGCAGGGGGAACCCAGGATCATCCCCCTGCACCAGCAGTTAAGAAGCCAATTAGCTGCTCCCAGCCTTGGGCACATACTGGACAGAGTCAAGGGCTGGGAGATCAGATCAGCTGCTGCTCCCAGCCATGGGGGCAAATCAGAGCCCTAGACTCCACTGTGCCCAGGCAGTTGGTTGCAGCAGCTGATTGGGGCCCCCAGCGTCAGAGGCACATCAGAGCCCTTGTCACAGATGCACCCTGGAGGCTGTAAGTGGCAGTCATCTGAACTGTACTCTGAGTCTGGGAAGTACATGGGAGCCAAAGGGCTCCCATGCACTCCTGAAGCTGGAAGTCTTTATCAGCATGGCCACAAGTACAATTTAAGGTACGATGGGAATGAGCCACAGAGTTATTACACTGTTTTTGTGTCACAACTTTGTGGCTTATTCCCTATTTTATAACACCATTAATTTACTACACCATTAATCACAGTGTGGCCAGGTTACTACTTAAGATATGATTAACTGGTTAATCACATCTTACGTATAACATCTGCCAAGGGCCTCAGTCACTTAAAATTCCCGCCCACAGTAATATTTGAATAAATTAAATATTTGTTCATTTTTCCCATTCTGAACTTTCTATTTGAGAAATGTCTCCTTTTTGAAAAAAGTAGATATCCTGATGATTCTTGGTACTCTGAATCTGTCTCAACAAGCCCTATCCTGCCTGCTTGCCAGTCTAAAACCTCCAGCAAGTTTCAAGTTCTCAGTGGCTGTCTTGCCTGGATGGTTACTGAAGGATCTTGCCACAAACAGATGTTAAAATGCACTGTATATTTCATGGTGAACCGCAGAATCTTTCCAGCCCTTCTAGAATCCAAATCTTGTTCACTTTTGTAATCCCACCAACTTTACTGGGACTACTTGAGTAAGACAAGGAACTGTGGCAAAAGTTTTCACGTCTGAACTTACTAAACAAGCACACTGGCCACACTGTATGAACTCTATGGAGTGACCTAAACCTTTAAATGAGGACTGGGTTTCTTGTTACCTATTGTGTTTTAAAAAAACTGAGGCTAATTTAAAGCACATCATCTGGGGTCTACCTAATTTAATATACAGTGAAATAAACATTACAGACAAAATTCCCCCTATTTCATAAAACAAGATGATTTTTTTTAATCCAACAGACAGAAGTGACTGCACATGAGGATACCTGGATTAAATTTTATATTTTCAAACACTAGCTGTTTACAAAATTAGAGTGGTTGATATTTATTCTCTGGCACTCTCATGCCAGTTGCTATAGAAACTTGACACTGATTAAGATGAGGAATACAATGTAAAACAGGCAGTCTATTGAAATTATAGGCACAACACACTGAAGCCAACAAGAATGAAACCTCACATTTGTTACTAAAATCATCTGTAATACTAGATTAATGCATATGTTCTCTATTGCAGCAGTTCCCAATCTGTGGTACGTGTACCACCAGTGGTACACAGACAACCTGTCAGTGGTATGCGTGAATAGATTTATTATAATTACTTTATATGACAAAAATTTGCTGGTGGTACTTAAGGTTGTATTGTTTTAAATTGGTGGTGCACAATCTGTCAGAGTTTAGTTCACCATAACTACACAATGGGTGATGGCTCACTGGCTGACATAGCGTCTGAACGGGTCCTGGGGGTCACAGTCAACCAGAAGATGAACATGAGCGAACAGTGCAATGAGGCTGCCAGCAGGGCAAACAGAACTCTGGCATGCATCAGCCAATGCATTGCCAATAGATCCAGGGAGGTGCTTCTCCCTCTCTCTTTGGCATTGGTGAGACCACAGCTGGAGTACTGTGTTCAGTTCTGGGTGCCACACTGCAGGAAGGATGTGGATAAGCTCAAGAGCGTACAAAGAAAGGCCACCCATATGATCAGGGGCCTGCAAAATAGGCCCCATGAGGAAAGACTCCAGGAACTGGGCCTGTTAGGTCTGAGTAAGAGACGGCTTAGAGGTGACTTGATATCCACCTACAAGTACGTTAGGGGGGAGCACCAAGATCTAGGGGGGAAACTCTTCAGGAAAGCACCTTAAAGGAGGACAAGAATCAATGGGCACAAGCTAATAGAGGGAAAATTTAGGCTGGACGTAAGAAAAAACTTCTTTTCCATAAGGGTAAATAGAATCTGGAACACACTCCCAGCAGAGGTGGTGCAGTCGCCATCCTTGGAGGTGTTCAAGATGAGGCTGGATACGCACCTTGTTGAGCTCGTTTGAACCTAGTAACTTCCTGCCCATGGCAGGGGACAGGATTTGATGATCTTGTAGGTCCCTTTTGGTCCTTCAATTCTATGATTCTAACCGTTGCTCTATTGGGCTGGGGAAAGGAGGACTGGATTTTACCTGGGCAGGATGGAAAGACAAATATTACTCATATAAAACTCTCAGTGGTCTTCATTGCCTTAAATTATTTCACTTAATTGGACCATTCCTAAATAGAAAGGTTATATGCATTAATACACTGGAATCCTTGAAGCAGCATAATTCATTTAGTGTTGACATGGTTTACTTTTGCTTCTATCACTGTAAGACATTCATATTTGGGAACACGTATACATGCACGGTTAAAGTACGTAAAGTGTGTTGATACTGGTAAAACCACTTCCACACTAGAACTTGTAAGCAAAATACTGTAAATCACATCATGGCTGACAGTTACACTGTAACAAAAAACTGTGTGTAGACCAGGTGTCAAAGTGACAAAGACCAAGTCTTGCCAACCCTATTACTGTTTCAGATTCCTCGATCGCTCCTAGAGTGAGGATCAATGCCATAGAACAGTCCTTGTTTTCCTTCTTAGGTTAATTTTACATCCTCCTAAGAAGATGAAAAACTATCTGTCGAATACTGTTTAATCTTTCATAATTTCTGGTTCAAGATCTCATAGAGGATGCAAAGCCATCCTTTTGTCATCTGGTTACACAATTCTGGGCTGTAATTAACAATACACGCTAAAGTTTCCTTTATAATCAAGGTCTTTGCAACATGTCTCAATATGGCTCCTGTAGGATCTTACATTTAGTTTTTAACAAGTTTGCTTGTAAATTTAAAAGTGTCTCCATAATGCTGTCAGTCTAATCAAACTCAACTTTATATACATAGTAATATTGCCTTCTCAAATATTATAGAACAGAAGTGGGCAATTATTTCCACTGGAGGACCACTTAATGAGTTTTGGTGTGCTGTCAAGGGCCACAAGGGTAGCCCCACCTCTAGACCCCCTTGGTCACCATCTTGAGACTGGAAGTCCCCCATCTTGAATCCAGAAAAAAAATCAAATCAAATACTGCAAAAAAAAAATTAAACATCTACTATAACTTGTTTATGTTTGCATAGTGTATCTAGAGGCAATTGCATAATAGCTCAAAATACAGTTTTACTCTTGTATATTGTGTGTGGGGAGGTAAGAGGGTGTATGGGGGGGCAGGGAGTGGGTGTGGCTGTGGGGTGTGGGTATGGTGGTGTGGGTGTGGAGAGGTGGGGGGTTGGATGGTGGGATTGTGTGTGGGGCCATGTTGGGATACATGGGAGGGTGCCGGTGTGTATGTGGGTATGGTGGGGTGGGGGGGGTCAAAGTGTGTATGGGGGCTGTGGGAGGTTGTGGGTGTGTATTGGAGGTATGGTGGAGGGTGAAGTGTGTGTGTGTGTGTGTGTGTGTGTGTCAGGGGGGTGGTCCTTGGAATCCCCAGAGCGTGCAGGTCCCTGGATCTGCACATGGTGGCAGCAAGTGGGGATGGCCCCACAGTGCACAGGTCCCTGCACTCCCACCCCCATCTCCAGCCACAGTGGCAGCAGCATGCAGGGCCAGCCTCACCTGGCCCAACAGCACTCCAGCCCAAGTCCCTGGCTGAACGTGGTGACAGGATGAGGGCCCAGTTCCACCTGGCCCCATAGTGCACAGCTTCTGAACTCCCAATCCAGTTTCTGGATGCACATAGCGACAGCATGCGGAGCCAGCCCCACCCAGCCCTATAATATGCAGCTCCCACACTCCTGTCCGAGAGCCCGGCCACATATGGTGGCAGCATGTGAGGCCAGCCCCCACCTGGCCTCATGGCACGTGGCTCCTTCGCTCCCACCCCAGTCCCCAGCTGCCCATGGTGGTACCATGCAGAGTCAGTGCCAAACAGCCCCACAGCTCCTGCAGCGTGCGGAGCCACCCCAGCCCGGCTCTACAGCACACAGCTCCCCTCACTCCTGGCCCCTTTTCCCCCAGCGGGAGTCCCTGGCCCCAGCTCGGTGGGACCCTTACCTGAATTCACCACTCTCGCAGGCAGGGAGGCTGGAAACAGCCACAGTGTGCCCAGGCAAAAGCCTCTGCCTGGCAGAGGCTTCTTGTCTCAAGCACCCCCTGGCTTGGGGCTGGGACAGGTCAAGCCAGGCTGGGGTGGGGGTGGTTGTTTAGCGACCAGAACCATGCCTGCATAGAGGCACTGGCTTGCAGGGGGATAGCCCACGGCCAGGGCTCGGACAGGCCCTGAGGGCTGGGTGGAATTGCCTGTTGGGCCGGATCTGGCCTTCAGCCCATATTTTGCCTGCCCCTGTTATAGAAGAATATCTAAACACATCTATTTCTTAAGAACTGAATTGAAGACAAACACACACACAGGGGGAAATTCAGAATTTGAATACTTATCTTTTGGCTCCCAGAACTGATTCTTACAACTTGAGCTGAAGAAAAGTTTCTGTAACCACCAGAAAGTGAACCATATCTGTTATCCTCTCTATGTGATGTTATATTCAATTTATATGCCATCCTCCCCAGCAAAGGCTCAGGGCAGCTTACAATAATTAAACAATAACTTGACTTGCTATTTTCTTATCTTGCTGCTCTCCAGAAGACAACACTGTATATTACAAGCTCATGACTGTAAAAGTAGTACACCACAATATTCTTCACACCTATTGGCTCTGTATTTAAATGCAATAATTTTCCCGTCTCTGATTTCACTACTAGCATTTTAGAAACTGTGCATTGCATTTTCCATGCTTAGATATTTTTACATATTAGTGAGAAATGCCATAGGACTTACAACTTTATATGACAAAAATTTGCTGGTGGTACTTAAGGTTGAACTGAAAAATATGCTAGTGGTACTTACAGTTGTGTCGTTTAAGATTGGTGGTGCACAACCTGTCAGAGTTTGTTAATGCCAGTAGGTTTGAAAACTTCTCACTGTATTGTATTAGGCTTTGCTGGATTTGGAGTCAAAGCACTTGTTTCATAAATTGATCTATTTTTTACCATTACATAACTCCACCAATAAATGCTCTTGACTTTCCTTAAGTATGTCAATTTCAATGCAAATACAGATCAATGAATGTTTCTTTTTTGGGGAGGAAAAAAAACCAAAGTTAACACCTTCCCTATTAGAGCTGGTTTGTTAGAAACAGTAAAAGTCCTTCAGCACCTGAATGCGGACACAAGTCTGATGAAAACCAAGAGTTAGAAACAAACACCGATTTGTTAACATAACTTCAACTGCAATGCCAGATCAAAAGTATCCATTATAATCATCCACAAAGGGGTACAGTAGAAATTATGAGTCTGAAAAATTCAGTGCAGTATACAGCTCAGTATTCAGCCAGGATCCTGGTTTTCCCCAATACACTACAATTCTCTGCTTTAATAAATCAATCAATCAATCACAAATTCTCTGGTAAAAATCCCAAAATCTGTGATTAAAATTAAAGGCCCCCCACAACCCCTCTGGCCCTGCTGGTGCTTCACGGGGTGGGGGCAGGGCAGGCTGCGGGCTTGGGTTGGCCAGCTCCCTGGCCCTGCCTGCACTCCCAGGAGCAGGGGTGACCCACGCCCCCCAGATCTGTGCACGGTGTGGGGGTGGGTGCAGGTGCAGGCTGCCACCCTGCTGCCCTCTCCTGGGACCTTCACAGCCCAGCAGGTGTGACCTGGTACAGCAGGGAACAGCGGAGCCACATGGAGAAGCTGCTTGTTGCTGCGAGCCATGTGCTGCCTTGGTCATGCACCCTCTGCACGCGTGGCTGCAGTAGGGGTAGCAGCACAGGGTTGTACCTCTCAAAGCTGCTGCATGCACAGGGGGCGCATCACCAGGGCAGCATGGAGTTTTCAGCAACAAGCAGCTTCTCCGTATGACTCCACTGTTGCCTGCTGCGCCAGGTTGTACCCGCTAGGCTGCGGAGGCCCCTGGGGAGGGCAGCAGGGTGGAAGCCTGAGCCTGCAGGCTTCCATGCCCAACCCCACCCCCACCCCACACACAGATCTGGGGGTACAGGTCCCCCTTCCCCCTCAGGAGTGCACACAGTGGCAGGGAGCCGGCTCCACCCTCCCCTGCTCCCCAGACAGGCCATCCACGGCCCCATCCTGGTCCCCACTGGGGCCCTGCAGCCACACATTGCAGCCCTAGGCCCCAAACACCACGCAATGCCCAGCTGCTGGGCAGCAGCCCCAGTCCCAGTCCTGCCCAACTCCCTCCCTCCCTCTCTATGAGGGCTCAATTCCCCACCTCCCTTACCTCTGGGAGCTGCTCTCCAGGCTGCCTAGCACCACGGGCATATACATGCAGGTTGCGCCCCCTGCCTGACCACCCTCCTCCCACTCCCTCCCAGCCCCCTGCAGGCTGGAACTCTGCCAGCCTGCAGAAGGCTCATCCCAAACCTGCGAAGTCTGCAGGCTTTTCTGGTAAAATGAGAAATCCGCATTTGCCTCTGGTAAAAGGTAAAAGCCATGGTTTACTTGTTTTTCTGTGGGAAATGGAAAACCCAGATCCCTAGTATTCAGGCATTCACATTCAAAATATTTCAATCAACAAAGTTGAGAGTCAAAAAAAGTAAAAAGTAAAATTAAAAGCCGTTAGGTCACAGCCATATGAGAGGAATGCCTTGTACCTAAAAAGTAAGTGTGCGTTTCTTTTCATATAGATATCTAGTCTTGGGACCATTACTCTGTATGTGGTTCTTCTCATGTGGAGATCTAGTCTTGAGACCATTATGAAAACATATTTCTATATTTTGAACTAAAATCATCTTAATGCTTAATCTTAATGCTGCTGTGGGAATTTAAAACAGGTTGGGGAAAATTAATTGAAAATGAAAACATTGCATGTAGAACTGGTATGTAGATAGTGGATAGTACTGCCAAATGCAAGTGTCTAAAACTCCTGAGTCCAGCTCTCCCCAGAAAAAAATCATTAGTTTGACTTAAAGAGCATGGGTGCCTGTACACGAGCCACGAGGCTGCTCTGACAAGCTATAATTACAGCATGTCAGAACAGACTCAATTAATCGAGTCTACTGGAACATGCTAATTGGTGTGCTCCAGCCAACCTTTGCGTCTCATGTATCAGCATCCCTGTGCTTCAAAATGGTGGTGGGGGCACTTTTCACTAAAGCTCATTTGATGAGTTTTAGTGAAAGTGCCCCCACTGTCATATTGAAGCACAGAGATGCTGATACAGGAGATGCTGCAAGCGCTTTAATTAAAACAGCTCTTGGATCTACTCTAAATAAAGCGCCTCCCCCCCACACCCAGAGCACACGTAAAAATGCCCTACAAGATTTGGATAACATAAAATTTGCACTTGTTACATTATGCGTCTTAGCTCTTTGGATTCATTGCTCAGGGTATACTTTCAAACTTAAGTGCAATATAAGAAGTCGTTAAAAAAAATAAAAGTTGGGATTCTTTATAATCACATATCTTCAGCAAATGTGGCTTTAAGAAAAGATCTTTTGGGAGTATTGGCCACACTGTGAATGCATCAGTTGGAAACCCTGACTGCAATAGTGTTTTACTGATTTAAGGAATTCCACTATTCCATACTGGCAAAGCACTCCTTGAGCAGATGCAGCCATGCCAGGATAGTTAAGTTTTGTACTGACAGCATACAAATACTTCCCAAAACAACCTAGAGTGGCAAAAAAATAGTTTTGCTTGTATAACTGGGTCTAGAGACTTTTGCCGACAAAGTAGTGTTGATCAAAGACTGTCTCTTCATAGTAACACAGATGAGCTGACAGAAATCCATAGTGCAGATATATATCCTGAGCTTAGTGCACAGTTGGGGCCTGGTCGTCCCACGCCAGAAATAGCAATGTTGGAGACAAAACGGATAAAAAGTTACTCTAGATATTCACAGGCATAACAGCCCTGCTACTATCTGCTATTTTCTAATGAAAACCAAAGCTACATTAATTCTTTCCTGTATCTCAAGTCACGGGCAACTAGTGCCACCTTAGTCGGGGGGACACATGCCCCCCCCAGCAACCAGACAGTGACCGGGCCACAGCGCTTCCGGACATGGCCATGGCACTTCATCCAGCACTTCCACTCCCTGGCCGGCGCTCGCAGGGGGGACACCAGCACTCCCACCTTTCTCTCCTGCCCATTGCCTAAGTGGGGAGCGCGGCCTGTTGCCATTGCCTCAAGCAGAAGGTAGCATTATGGTCCTTTCACTGTTAGGTGCAAGAGGTTTTTAGTCTGACTCTGCTGTATCTCCAGGGGACAATCTGATCATTTGGTCTTCACTGTTACTGAGGAAAATGTACTTACAAACTTTCTGAGGTCAATGGAAACTGAAAGTGCTTAGACTTTACTTTAATCCTGGTAGGATACACAGTGACTAAATTAGAAGTGTACAAGTAATGTGAATCAGTCATGGAGGAATGGACCTGAAGATGAATTCAAATACCGACGTACTTTTCAAGTAAGTCTTTGAGATGTAGTACAGGAAAACCTAGATTCTTTGTAGGCTTGGGTTCCTTATCCTACTGCAAAGATGAACTAGCTGAGAGTGCATATATATCCACAGCAAACAGGTATTTATTGTGGCTTTTATTTTAAGGGACACTGCTTCTCTGGTTAGCTACATGGGATCCTAGCAGCTCCACATGATCAGAGTAGTGCCCTGTTGAAGCATAAGCCACAGCAGGCACCTCAGTGGCTCATTCTTCATTTGGCAACCCACTGTGACTTAAGTGTACTGCAAATCATCTCTATACAAAAAAAATGCAGGTTCTAGTGTACCAGCTGCTTAGCAGTTTGTTTAAAGCTCCATCTAGATTGTGCTCACTCTCTGTGACAGCACTGTGGGACCAGAAAATCTCTCCCCAATGCAGCAGCTCAGTAAAATGGACCACGCCTAGCCAACTCCTGAGGCTGAAGGGATGGTGTTCTGGAAAGATGCAGGGCCATGACCCCTTGCCTTTTCCTCCCCTAGCACAGCTACAGGACTGTGGAGGAAAGCACTTTGTAAATGACTGACAAAATAGCAATGCTCCCTGGAATCTCAGAGTGGTGCAACACATCCTGAAGCATCATCAGGTTCAAGACTATTCTGCTTTCCATAGGGAGGCTCAAATCCTAAATCCTAGATCAGTTTACCTAGAGAGGCTGTAAAAACTCCGCCATTAGCTGTTGTTAAGCACAGGTTATACAAACATTTTTCTAGGTGGTTCAAGAGGGTACAATCCTATCCTGGGCAAGGAACTGGAGTAGACGACCTTCTCGGGTCCCTTAACAGTCTTACTTTGCTGTGGCTGCAATTCCAAGTTCCTGCACATCATCCAAAGCAAGACTTAAGGCAGGGGTGGGCAATTATTTTGGGCAAAGGGTCGCTTACTGAGTTTTGGCAAGCCATTGAGGGCCACGTGACAGGCAGCCAGGGGCAGATAAATATTAAATTTTCTAAATTTTTTAGGGGCCCCACAGTCTGGATAGAATGGCCTGGCAGGCCGCATCTGACCCCTGGGCCGCATTTTGCCCACCCCTGACTTAAGGCAATGCTAGTGTTTTGGAGAAGAAAGGGGAATATTAGGATGAAATCAAAGGGAAGGAGAACTGAAGACACAGAAGACAAAGTGGTGTATATTCTGGCTATAAATATCTACACTAAGATAAAATTTCTGTGTGCAAGATCCAGAATATGCCCAAAAAACCCGACAACCAGAAAGGATACATCACACTTCTCAAAGGTTGGCCACAAGTCATACTTACTTATTTGTGCTACACTTCTCTCAAATTTCAGTAGCTTCAGGACAGGATTAGTCATTACTGTTCAGAAGAACAATTGTACGAATGCTCTTGCTATAGAACGCAAGATAAACCTTAGAGCATCTGCCCGTCCGCTAGGGGGCGTGGAGGATACAGCCACATTTGTGTTTATGAAACATGTCCTTTAAGCATTTCCTGGTTTTGTGTTTTTTACATGTGGCCTGACCCCCGGACAAAAACCCTCGGCATCCCACTGAAGCATACGTAAAAACATTTCGTGGTGTTTGCAATAAGAGTCCTAGAAAATCCAGATGCAAATGAGAAAATCAACTTATGTCCATCACAGCTACATTTCAAACTACTGGAAGAAGACCCAGCAGGGAAGCTGTGGTTGACTCCAAGACGCCACCCACATCACGATCCGGCCAGGTTACCAAACGACAGCGTTTCTAGCCGCTGTACTGCAAAAAAACCCAGCATCATCGGACTGATCGCTCCCTGGCCGAACATACCCGGCTGGCAGGACTCGCCTTACGACTTCCCAAAGCTTCAGACTTTAAATATTACCCGCCTCGCAGGGAACAATTTCAACTAAAACCAACCCACACCTTCAATTGCTGCATCCCTGGATTTTGCGTCGGGCTAAGTCACCTTCCCAGGGGCAACGCGGGGACCAACCCTGCGGCGCGGTTACGTTAGTGGAGAGGCAGCGAAAGACATCAGTCCTGGGCCAACGCGTGCAGGGACAGGGACAGGGGGTCTGGTCTAGCCCTTGTGTGCGCGAGGAGCCCTCCGGCTGGGTCTGACCTGGCCCGCAGGAGGAGGAGCGCTGGGCCGGGCTGCAAGCACCTGCTCTCCGAGGCCCCGGCGAGGCGGGTCCCAGGGGCCGGCCCGGCTCCCCCACAGGCCTCCTCCCGCCCCGCCCCGCCCCGCGGCGGATTCCAGGCCCC
>NW_005842542.1:40491-98560 GCF_000455745.1 Alligator sinensis
GCAACAACAGCAGCCGCAGCAGCCGCCGCCATGGGGAAGAAGCACAAGCGGCACAAGGCCGACAAGCGCCCTTATGAAGGTAGCGCGGGGCGGGGGGCGCGGGGCGGGCCTTGCGGGGAAGGGGAGCTGCCCCGGCCCCGTCGCGGTCGTCCCCGCACGCTGACCCCGTTCTCCCCCCCGGCCCGCAGAGTACGTGGAGAAGCCCCTGAAGCTGGTGCTGAAGGTGGGAGGCAGCGAAGTGACGGAGCTGTCCACGGGGAGCTCGGGGCACGACTCGAGCCTCTACGACGACAAGGCCGAGCACGAGAAGCACAAGAAGAGGAAGAAGAGGAAGAAAGGAGAGAAGCAGCCGCCCGGGGAGGAGAAGGAAAAGAGAAAGAGGAGAGGAAAGGTAGTCACAGCGCAGTTTGGGTTTCAGAGGCGGGGCGTGAGGGGCAACGCTTGGCCGCTTCTGAGCTTTCTGCCTTCCCGATCCGTGTTAGAAGCAGACCCAGGGGCAGATGCAACATGACTGCTGTAGGGGTCATTTACTCCCTGTCCTGTTTTGTGGTAAATTTGCTCTGTAGTGAGACAGACATGTGACGAGGTCTCCTAAGGTAGCTCTCTGGAGGAGGCGCTGCTTCTACCTCCAGCCATGAGGAGTCTGCACTGAGAAGGGGCTCCCTGGGAGTAAAGTTGACAGAGGTGGGAGATATGCAGCACTTAAACTGGAGAACAGCAAAGGCTAGTTTGCCATGGGCTCTCTCCAGCTTTTCTCCAAGTAAATTGAGACTATACCAGGATAATGTGTCATGTGTCCACACCCGAGGGGGAAGTGAATGCATTTTGTTCTTAGACGGGAGCAGGTGATGCTCTCAAAGCACTGCATCTTCCTTATTTTTTTCCCTTGCTCATATTAAAGGATGTTAATCTGATCTAGCTGAAACTTTCTTACCTTAATAAACTCTACTGATTACTCCATGCTTTTAGAGAATGGGTATGTTTAAAGTTTACAATTGGGAAGAGACTACAATATGAATTGAGTATAAACTAAATATATTTACGTATGGCTGAAAAAAGTCACTCAGAACAAGTGACTTCCATATTCATCTTCCGTGCAACCTTGTAGCCATAAAAACTTCAACTTTGTGGTAGTGGCCTAATTTCTTGTTTGCTGTCACTTGTCTGCATTCTCTCTAAAGGGGCCAGCTGCTCTGTGGGTCATTGCTAGGCAAGCTAAACTGCTCTTCCCCCCTCTTTGGATCGCTCTATATAAGCCTACAGGTGACAGGCCTTTGCCATGTGCATGGAGTCAGATTTTTCCCACTTCTAGACTAGGGCCTTTTTCCCACTTCTAGACTAGGGCCTGAGTTATAAACCCCTTGTATATTGACTGATTACCAGGGAACCAGGTTTTCTGTTTCTCACGGGGTGGGGGAAAAGGCCATCTTAACCTTTTAACTGAGAAAAATGTGGATTTCTCATTTTAACAGAAATATGTAGATTTTGCACCTTTGCAAAGAGCTCTCTGCAGCTGACAGAGTTGCAGCATTCAGCAAGCTGTGGGGAATGGGAGGATGGCAGTCAGGCAGGGTGCACCATATGCATGTGTGTACATATGCATGTATGTTGCCACCAGGCAGCCTGGAGAACAGCTCCCACAGGCAAGTCTGGCAGGTAGGGGATTGAGGCCCCCTTAGGGAAGCAGGGATGGAGTTTGGCAGGGCTGGGGTTGCTACTGCTGCTGTCTAGCTGGGACAGTGCATGGGGCTTGGGGGCTGGGGCTGTGTGGCTGCAAGGCCCCAGTGAGGAGCAGGATGGAGCTATGGATAGCTCGTCAGGGGCAGGGGGGAGCTGGTTCCGTGCTGCTGCGTGCGCTCCCAGGCAGGTATGGGGGGCACGTGCCCCCAGATTTGTGCACGGGGCAAGAGTTGGGGATAGGTGTGGGCTGTCCACTGTGGGCTCAGGCTCCCTGCTCTGCTGCCCTCCCCCTGGGGCTTCTGCAGCCCAGCGGGTGGGACCTGGCATGGTAAGGCAGAGTGGGGCCGGGCGGGGAAGCTTCTTGCAAGCCCCATGCCACCCTGGTGAGGTGCCTCCTGCTTGCATGGCAGCAGCAGGGGTAGTGGCATAGAGTTGTGCCCCTCGCTGCTGCCAGGCAGGCAGGGGGCACCTCACCAGGGTGGCATGGGGCACCCAGCGGCAAGAAGCTGCCCTGCCCTGCTCTGCCACACCAGGTCCCACCCACTGGGCTGTGGAGGCCCCAGGAGGAGGGCAGCAGGGCAAGAAGCCCAAGCCTGCAGTGGACAGCCCACCCCCTCCCTCTCCCCCATGGGCTCCACTCCGGCCGTGCTACCCATGGGGGAGAGGGAGCTGGGTTTCTCACTCTGCTTCGCCATCACCTCCCATGAGCAGCAGCCAGGGCTCGGGTGCTGCTGCTGCAGGAGGAAAGGGGCTGCAGACCTGGGTCCCTGGCCCCATAGCCCTGGCAGCTGGGGGGCACCCCTCTGGTAGGGGTGGGGGTCCTGGAACCTGCATCCTAGTGAGCAAAAGGGGGCAGGGGGAGCTCTGATTTTTCCAGTATAAAAACAACCCAAAATCAAATACTAAAGTTTATAGGTATTCAGAATTGATTTTATTATAGTGATTGAGGCACTGGTAAGCTTCCAAATTGTTTTGATATATTTACAATTTTAAAGCATTGTGTTCAATTGATACATATATACATACACATATATAGTGGCAGTTCATTTTAATCACAGGTTTTGGGGGTTTTAATCAGTGAATTTGCTGGATTTTTTTTTTTTTTTAATTGGAGAATTTGTGCTTTTTAATTTGAGAAAACTAGGATCCCTGCTGATTACCTCAGCAAGCCTGATTTAGGTTCAGTATCTGCACTCTGGTTTTCTGGGACTGGTAAGGAGCAAGTAGCATATTCAAAACAATATTTATTCTTGACCATAAGAACACGAGAGAGCAAGGATTTTAACATAATAAATGTATATATACAGAAGTCTGTCTAGGTAGAGCTCCTCTTCCTATTCCTCCCAGTCATTAGCTATATCATCTCAACTTTTTCAGACTTTTTTCTGAACATATCTTCCCCCCATTCTTTACAGAAGTTTAAGCTGTTTATTGTCCTTTTTGTTGTAATCCTTCTGGCTGTCTGTGGAAAAGATTCTCTTTACAGAGTAGTTTGTCATACACAAATATGGTAGGATTGTTGTGTTGTTGTATCTGTGGTGGTTCTTGCATATTCCCTAGACCAAGGTTTGTTTGGTAATCTCTTATTGGACCAAATATTTATTTGTGAGAGATGTTAAGACAACCTTCCAGGCACGACATTCTTTTCCTTGGGTCTAGAAAAAAAATTGGATACAACTTAAGCCAAATACAAGAGTTTTAAAAAAAAATTGGATTCTTCGTTTGAAGAAGGGGCAGTAAATCTCTGACAGATAATCACAAATAAAGGGTTTTTTAAAAAAAAGATAAACTTGTTCATGTAGTTAATTACTCTATCTTACAGCAGGTGGAGCTAGTACATTAAGATTGAATGTTTCTAAAAGCCTGTGGAGGCTTTGCTTTTTTTTCCTCTCTTGAACTTGCCTATCTGTTTCTAGGAGGATAAAAAGAAACGAGATCGGGAACACCTGGAGAGTGAGGGAGAAAGAGAACTGAGATGTCAGACTCCTGTGAGACTGGAATTGCCACCAGAAAAACCACTGGCAAGTACTTTAGCAAAACAAGAAGGTAAGAAAAATTGAAGTACTTGGTCCTACGGTGCTTTTAAAGCCAAATAATTTTTTTCAACAATAATGGCCTGTATGAGTGCTGTCTGGTCTGCTGTAGCAACTCCAGTTTTCTAGTATTGAAAACATTTTTGTTTCTTCATGTATGTATCAAAAAAACTTGGCACTTTATATCATAACAGACAACATATTGCAAACAAAGAGATGCACACCAAGCCACAAACAAAAGCCTAGCCCATGATAAAGTTCTACTGTTAGTTTAGTGTTTTCAAAACAATGCCTATTACCTCATTCAGTAAGGCTAATTATTAAAGTCGTTTCTGAGTTTTGTTTGCTGCTACAATGTTTTTCATGTGGAAAAAAATTAATATTTGGCATTTAGTTTAACATAAGGTAGGTGTTTTGAATAACACTTTTAGGAGTTTTAGTTTCTCTTTGTAATTGTTTCCTTCCCTGCCCCCTTTTCTTTTGTAGAAGTAGAACAAACACCACTTCAAGAAGCTTTGAATCAACTCATAAGACAGCTGCAGAGGTGTGTACTTGCTCTACTAGCTTCCAGAATGATGAAATGAATTTGATAACCTGGGTTGCTAATGGGTGTAACATGAACAGGTGTTCTTTAAGCCATGTGACACTTATAGGCTTGGTCAGTTTTGAGGTGCTTGATAGTTATTTTGCTTAGCAACAGCAGCACCATAAACTGCCAAACATTGTTGTCAGCACTTGATTTGCTTTGTGTGTCCATCTGTCCGTCCGTCCATCCAGAAAGGCAGGGAGTGAGAGTTAAGGGAACTTGGGGCAACCTTATAAAGTCAGATACTCAAAGCATGGCATCAGCTTTAGCTTTTCCTCGGTCTTAGACTACCTGTAAATAACTGCTATAATGTTTTAATTGGTTTCAAAGACCATTAAAAAGAAATGGAAAGAATATTATCAGAAATGCTTTAATTCTCAAAAATACACATTATTATATTTGCATTCAATAAGTTGTCTTCAGGTGCAAGAGTATACAGTATTTGTCAAAAATAACCTAATTTACCTAATTTTCAAGTAAGTGAAGGGATTTTACGGATTGATTAAGTAAAATGTAAACGTACATGTAAATTAGCTTTGTAAAGTCGAGTGCTGAACAAGAGCATTTTAATAAGTTAAGTTTGTCAAGCAAAGTTTTTTGTTTTTGAGGGCTTTTCTTGGTTATGTTTTTGTGGTATGAAGCCACCAGGCCTCTTAAATAAAGCCTTCCCTAATTCTGTGGGAGGAAAATTCATAGCCTGTGCCTAGCTTACAAATGTGAAGATGATAAATAGCATCCAGCTGAAAAGCTAGCTTTGCTAACCAATCTCAGTTACCAGGTTCTTGATGTCTCCATATATCAGGTTCACAAAATGGTATATAGCTTTAAAGTGTTTCATTTTCAGTAATTAAAAGTTTTAGTTATTTTGTAGTAATTTTTCAAGTTTTAAAAATACTGACGTTCAGTTAATTCAGTTTCTCAACTACAAGGATGCTTGTTAAGGTAGTAATTTTAAATTACATCTTCAGATGAAGAGGAAGTGGTAAAAGCCAATTCAGTATTTAGACAGTTTAGGCAATGGAGGACAAACACAAGAGGGGAAGACAGGCCTTGGTGTAAATCACTAGAGTTTAAAATAATCTCCAGCTCTGTAATAAAAATAAACTCCAGCACATGCTTTCTCTCTAATATCAGTGTTTCCAAAAGGTCAATCACAAAAGTACATTGGTGCTACTTATAATCTTGCATCAAATCTGATTTTGACATTTGACAGTAACATTTGTGTGAGGACAAAAAATAAGTTCCCCTTCAACTTATAACTGTGTGTAAGACTTTCTTCAACTAATAACTTAAAGCTGCTTTTGGCCTATTGCGATGCTACTTTCCTGTAGATCTTTCAAGTACATTGTTACAAAGATATGTACACGCACACAGTAATGTGCAGACACCTCACCAACTGCTCTATGATTAAAAATAATAAATGCTACTTTGTCAACATGGCTATATGTTAAAATATTTAGGATGATTGATTATATTAGTTCTTTAATGTGCTTATCAGTGTTTTTAAAATGTGATGGTTTTTTGCTTCTGCCCTCTTGCTGACAGACTGGGCTCTTGGCTGTTCCCAGGGCTGCCATTTTTAAAGGTTTATGGCTGCACCTTTTCTGATATCCTTCAACAAATCAAAATAAAGCACTCCCCTAAAGTTAACTGATTCCAGTTGGATGAAAAGTCAGGCTTGTTACCTTATGCAAGTTTAGTACCTTATCCCAGCTCAAGATATACAGTGAAGAAATTTGGTAGAATCCAGCTGACTAGGCAAAGCCATCAACTTATGTATTTAACTACCGCATGATATCAACTTGTGATTGTCGCATTCAGAAAGCTGTTTTTGGATTTTCTGATCATGACCTTTACAAAAGATTGAACAAAAATCTGATTCTGAGTGGTTCTAAGTTTTAAAAAGTTTTAAAATTAAACTAGAACCAAAATATATGTTTTTTTTTGCAACAATAAACTTTATCTTTCAAGACCAGTACAAGTAATCCTTTTCTCTCCCTCTGATCCGGTTAGAAAGCAATACCCATTAAAAAAAAGAAACAAAATGTTTCTCACCTTTAAAAAAAAAAAAAAAAAAATCCTCAGAGGACCTGCAAATAGTCAGCCTACAAATATGGAACAAACTGAATGATTGTGCTGATGTGAGACATGTCTTGCTTCAGTTCTGTGGTTCCTTTCAACTTAGTTTTTCTTCTTCTGATAATTCCAATCTCAATATGTTCTGTGTTGTTAAAATTAAACAGAAGTGGTTTTTTTCATGTCTTAACAGAAAAGATCCAAGTTCATTCTTTTCATTTCCTGTAACTGACTTCATTGCTCCTGGCTACTCCATGATCATTAAACATCCAATGGATTTTAGTACCATGAAAGAAAAGATCAAGAACAATGGTTACCAATCCATTGAAGAATTAAAGGTATTTATAATATTGTTTAATATTGCTCTAGAAGGTAAAATGACATTGGGGGCACGAGCAGTTGTACTATCCTGGCTTATTCAGTCTTTCATTTAAGTTGTCTTGAACTCCACCTTTATGGATATAGATATAGATAGTTGGCAAAAATCAGCGCGTCTGGCTTTAGCAGTATTTTCTGCTGATCAAACATACTTGTATGCATGTGAACACTTTTTTTTTTTTTAATTTTCAGTGTGTCCAGAAAAAAAATGGATGACAAACAAAAACTTCTAAAGCATTGAATAGAATAATAATGTTTCAAGAAGGTCATATGCTTTTTAATGGGGATATCTGCAATCTATTTTCAGGCCTACCAATCTGAATAGTTTTCTTGTATGATGTAATTTAGTGATTTTTCAGCATTATGTCAATGAAGTTAACATTTACATCTCCTAGTTTGCATTACAAACAAAAATGTAGGCTTTTAACTATAATTCTTTTAAAGAATATAAAATATTCAAGTCAGTAGAAAACTGAAAGAGAATGTTTCAATAAGAAGCTTTACTTTAGAGTCCAAAGAAACTATCAGCTTGACCCTCAGTTCTGTTTCATATTTCTCTGTATGGGAATCAAATGGTAGAATTTATAGTGGACAGCATTTCTGTTAAAAAGTGAGGGATCCGATTAATCAAGTCTTTCTTTCTTAATATTTTCCCCATTATCTCTGCAAAAATACTTGCCTCTTTTATATTTGTCTTCTGTATAATGGGTTTAATCCTGTGATCTCCATGAAGAGTTGTCCGTATGTACCACCGCCTTCACTTCCCATTAATTTAAAAAATACAGTCAAATATCTGTCACATTATTTTGGTCTCAGTAACAAATCTGTCATTTTAAGAGCTCAGCTGAAATCTTCAGGACTTGATTTATCTATTGCAATGGGAAAGAATTTGCCTTCACTGGGACATCTGAGAACAGTCTTATGTTCAGTGGAATCTGGTCAGGGATGCTACTTAGAGTTCTGGATAAACACAGTTTTCATATTGATGTTTTGTGGCTTCCCAAATTAATTTTGGAATGCAGAAATGTTATACGCCATGTTGCTTGCATGACGTAAGTGATTCCCCAAAAAATCCAGGAAAAAACTGGGAAGGATGGAGGCCATAACAGATATAATTAAGGAGAGTAGAGGAATGATTCTGTTCCTGTCAGATAGGTGTTTCTCTAGTTTACACAGGCTAACAATCACAGAAACTGTTTTTTTAACAGTGTTACACCCATAGCCCTTAATTTTTTTTTTGCGTTTCTCACACGCTTGAATTTGCAAAAATTCAGGATGCACAAGGATTACTGCTCAGATCATGCAATAATGATCATGAGGTTACCTGTGTACTTTTGCAGATGTTGCAAAGTACCATTTTGAAGGGTAGCAATATTACCAAATTCCCTAACACAACTGACTTAAACTGAAGCAGTTGGTCTCACCTGTACTTAGCTTAGACTGTGACTACTACTTCCTTAGACTTGATGAAACGTAAGGTGTTTGATACCAAAATGCTTGTCTGACATCTCCCCCAACTATAAAAGTTGGTCTAATAAAATATGTTCCTCATCTCACAAATCTTGCTAACTTCAGAAGTTTAATTTTTGAGTAACATGCATGCAGTTTGTGCAGATAGTATCTAGATTAGTTACCTTTTTTAATTTGTATTTAATCAGATGCATATTCTTATTCAGAACTCTGAAACAAGACAAAAACATTCACTGTTGTTTCAGCTGGTTCAGATTTAATCTGGCAGAAGCATCTAGACAATCTGTTTCTCTCAGCTTTTTGGCTTCTTCCCTCTTCACAAACATCAGGACTGATTCATAGTGGAAGACTGTTAGCTCTGCAAAGAGCATTTCTTGTTTCCCTCTGTCTCTGAGGTACCAAGGTAACATCTGGCCCCTCAGCGATTAACAAAAGCTATTCAATCAAATAAAGGTATATAAAGATTGTTCTGTCTGCAAATGTTTAAACAATGATTTAAAATGGAATTCCAAATTTTTGTGTTCTTAAAATGTAGTCGGATCCAGTTATGAAATTAACCAGAAAATAGTTCTAAACAAGTTTTTTTTGGTGTTGAGCTTTAATTTCATAGAGCAGTACAACTTAATGAGCAAACATACGTAATGTTTCCTTTCTACTAATAGATCATAAAATAAAAAAGATAATTGAGATAATTAGGGTGCTGTTCTGTACTGGTAAACCAAACGGCTGCATTGAATTATATTCCTTTTGTATAATCTTACTAAATTTCACCGATTGGATTTATTGGTAAGTGGCCAATTTAAAACAAAATGGTCAGGAGTAATTCAGTTTTTCTTTTCTATTTTTAATTAATTCGTTTAATTTTTAAACAGTTTTAAATATTTGAGTATTAACTTTATTCTGGAGTAAAAATAAAGTGAATCTACAATGCGCAGCCTTAAACTGGTGTTTAGTTACTCCACTCCAGTGTAAGTCTCTCTCACATTTTGGAGTGAGTATGCTGGCTGTGTCCCTTTCTCTGCTCATTTTTATCCTGGGCAGCTGTTTGTTCAGTAGAAACTTACTCCTCCCCATATCTAATACCAGGATCTATAATAGCACCTACTGCAGGCATCTAGCTTGAGAGAACTGGTCATGTCTGCTTTGGACTGTGGAGTAAAATCTAGGGTAAATTATTCTGTGGTAATAATGTTGTGTATTGACACTTAGTATAACTTCATCTATGCATTTTCCCCATCCCAGCCTGGGTACAGCCAGAGGCAAAACGTTCCAGCTCTGGCCAGATTCAGCCCATGAGCTGTACACTGCCAGTGTGTTTTAAATAAAGTAAAAACATGCTTTAATGAAATTATCCTCTTATTTATGAATTTCCACGAAATTTGTTACCTTCAACTGAAGAGACAGCCCGTATTGTATCAGTATTCTAATATCACGTCTTTCAAAATTGGCTTAACTTATTTTATGAATTAATTTTTTGTTCAGGACAACTTCAAACTGATGTGTACTAATGCCATGATCTACAATAAACCAGACACCATTTATTACAAAGCGGCAAAGAAATTACTGCACTCAGGGATGAAAATTCTTAGCCAGGTAAGGGAATATTATAAATAATCAGATGTTTTTGTAGTTATTTTAAAAGACGTAGGAAGATCCTCATGTTTTCTATTAAACAGTCTGAAATAATGTTTTTAAAGGATCTCTCCTCTTCATGTCATTTTCGGTTTCAGATAGTTCAAACGGATATCAAAAGGAATTGTTCTTTTCTATAACGTTTCCATTATCTGTGCCAAATAAGCTACTTCTGTTTCAGGGAATTCATATCTGGGAGAAGGATTTACTTTACTTTCTAACTCTAAAATTTGCTTTTGCATAAATATAAATTAACGTCACAGACATGCTCATAAAGATGAAGGAAGGTAAGAACTGTTGAATCATCTTCCAGGATCTGTCATATAATACAGGAAATACAGTTTTACCAGCTTACCCATTTATAACTTGTGTTTGGGTAAAGCATATCTTCCAAAGAAGCATCTAAAAGATGGATAATTCATCAATTTCTTTGATAGCTTGTTCCCCACTCTTTGGTATTCTAATATCACATCTTTCACAATTGGTTTAACTTATTTTATGAATTCATTTTTTGGTCAGGACAATTTCAACTTATTTCCAGCTTGAATTTGTTTGGATGCAGTTTCTAATCCAGTGGTTCTCAGTGTTTTCAGACTCATGGCACCTGTCATTGGACTTGAAGCATCTCTCGCTAACTTTTGTGACTTGGATTGGTACCCTGTTTCAAAATCTGAATGTATATATTACAGTGCTTACCCTCCTTGTTGAGGGGCCAGGCAGTAGGGTTGAGGGATCTTCCAGGGAGGGACAAGCCTGAGCCTGCTCTTATCTGCTTCTCTCTTCATACCTCGTGGCACCATTCAAAGGATCTGGTAGCACCCCAGGGTACCATGGCACTCTGGTTGAGAATCACTGTTCTTATCCATTTATTCATGCTCTGCATTTCTCTGTTAGATCAAAGACCTTAATATCCAGTATTTTTACTTTGCAAAGGTACTTTGACACTAGCCAAGTTACCTCTCCATCTTCTCTTTTGATAAACCTACCAGACTGAATTCAAGTCTTCCCATATACAGCCTCTTTTCTACCTCCTGAATTATTTTTGTGGCTCTTAATGGCACATCTTCTAATTTTTCAGTAACCCTTTTAAAATGTATTCACCAGAGTTGAAAAACAGATTGGCATGTTCAAGAGTCCTCTGCTTCCTGCACTGCAACCTTCTTCTCTCTTTTTCTAAGCAGGATCCAGCTTACTGAAAGTTTGAAAATTTGATCTTTCCTGTTGCATATCTTAGAAATGGGAAGTTCAAGCAACAAAATAATACTACTAAAAATCTCATGTTCCTTGGACTGCAAAGCCCAGCACCTACATTCAATCTATCATAATATTGTAGCATAGTGTATCTGCCCTTTGACATTTTATTAGTGTTTACACTAGAGACTGGGAGAAATATTTTGCTTCAATAAATAGTTGGATGACAAGCCTAAAATAGCTGATTTTTCTTAAGGCTGAAACAGTTTCATCTAAGAAACCTACCAGGAACTAAGAAAATTATACAAGATGAGAACCTCCTACCCCTCCCCACCCAGATTTCAACATAAAAACTAAGTTTGCAGGTATAGCTACAGTCAGCAATCAGTAGCAGTAAGCTGCTCTAAAGCCGCTTATTCCATCTTGGAAGTTCTTATGCCAGTATCCCAGTGGATAAGCTTAAACAGCAAAATAGCACTTCTGTCCATATAGCTCCATCTGTGTCAGAGCTTTTGCTTATTTTACTTATCACAGCTATGTTGGTTAGTGGTCTGTTTGTGTGTCTGTGTTTGCATTTTTCCCCCTTATTGCCCCTAACATGCAACTGTCTCTTCATAATTTTCTAGTAGGCCTTTTCTAAGTACAAAGCACATTTAATGTGATTTTCTAGGTACAAAGCATATTTAATTGATTATGCTTTTAATCGTAGAAAAATTAAGGTTGGAAGGGACCTCAGGAGGTCATCTAGTCCAATCCCCTGCTCGAAATAAGACCGTCCCCAACTAAATTGTATCAGCCAGGGCTTTGTCAAATTGGGCCTTAAAAACCTCCAGGATGGAGATTCTGCCACCTGTTTAGGTAACCTGTCCAGTGTTTCACCACCTTCCTAGCGAGAGAGTGTTTCCTAACGTATCTAGCCTAAACCTCCGTTGCTGCAACTTGAGACCATTGCTTCTTATTCTGTCATCTGTCAACATGGAAAAGAGTTTAGCTCCATCCTCTTTGTAACCACCCTTCAGGTAGTTAAAGGCTGCTGTCAAATTCCCCCTTGGTCTTCTCTCCAGTTTTAAGGTTAACCAGTCTAATGCTGTCAAAGAAATGGAATGTATCTCTGCAATGTCACTATCAAATTTGTATAGAGGGCAGTGTTATGTGGTCCATAGTTTGATCAGGATTACCACAGTCACATTTTGCAGAACTCCCTGCTATATGAAAATCCAAAACAGGAAAATCCACAACTACTGTCATCACAACGGCGACCGAACGCACAACAGCCTTCCAGTTGATGGAGCAACAACCATAAAAATCAATTCCATGAGGGAGCCAAAGTCTGCTTTTCTGAAATCCAGGGTCAATACTCTGCTGCTCTCCTTTCTTCCCTTTGTCAGGATCCTGAACTCAAATATCTCATGCTCACTGCTACCCATGTTGCCATCCATTTCTGCATCCCCCACCAATTCTTACCTGTTTGTGAGCAGCATGTCAAGAAGAGCACAGCCCCTAGCTGGTCTATCCAACAGCTTGGCCAGGAAGTTGTCCCCAGCGCTCTCCAAAAACTTCCTGGATTTCCTATGCAGTGCTGTATTGCCCTCCCAGCAAACGTCAGGGTGACTGGCATCCCCCAGGAAAACCTTTCAGTGTTAAAACTGCTTGAAAAAACTTTGAAATTGTAATAGGCCACATGAATAACTAGTGTAGTCAGTAATTATTTGTGACTGTTACAGTTGTAACCACTTGGAAACAAAGATCATCAAGTGCCCTTATTTTCTCATGAACCTTCTTCCCATACTGACTTTCTTATGCAATTCCAATGATAATCAGTAAAATAAAATTAATGTTAGTGTTTGAGAAATGATAGAATTGAGTTTTCTGCTCACTATCAGGTGCCATGCTAGAGCTAGTTTGCTAATTAAATACAGAACGTATTAGTGTTTCAAGCGTTTAATTTTCCATTGTTTAGATTGCGTGTTTTAGTTGGCAGTATTGAAAGGAGTGCATTTAACTCAGCCTTTCTGTGAAGTAATAAAAGGATTAACTAAAGATATGAAATAAACATTTCTGATATGTTTTTAGGAGAGAATTCAGAGTTTGAAACAGAGCATAGAATTCATGGCTGACCTGCAGAAGACCAGGAAACAAAAAGATAAGACAGAATTGCAGCCAAATGGTGAAAACGATCATGTCCTTGCGAAAGACAAAGAAGAATCTATGGAAACTGATGTAAAAACCTTTAAAACTCCCAACAAGGAACAAAAAAGGTCAAGTACTATTAAAGTATTGTCTTAGTACTGATTTTAAAGTTACACCCAGTCTAATTTCACTGAAAGAAAGCAACTCCTACAGACTAGTGGACATAACCTCATATATTTCTGGCATTGGTGTGTGTTCCAAGATAATCTGATTCCTTATCTCTTAGGACTTAGTCTTGGAGGTTTTTTCCTCCTTTTATTCTAGACTCTTCCAAGTGTCAAAATAATTAGAAAAAAACGCCCATTTAGAGCCATGTTAGAAAATATCTGTATTTTGCATTGAATAATTTTGCTTAAATCTAACAACTCTAGCTCCGAACTTGTTTTGGATTGCCAGACTACCTCCAGTCCTCAAATTCTGTGCAGACTGCCATGCATCTTTATCAACCAACTTTCAAGGTGGGGAGCAAGTTGATGGACATAAGCAAGTTTGCATCTAAATTTATGTAATCTGAGGTTTCTTATGGCAAGTACTGACTGTTTGCTGCTAGATGTCTAAGGTACACTTGTGATCACTTACTGCTGTGTGCAACTGCAGCAGTTACACTAAATTTAGATATCCATGAATATCCCAAAATTACTTGTGAATCGATTACTTGATTTTTTTTTTTTTTTTTTTTTTTCCCCTGAAGATTATCCTTCTTAGGTCCTTTGTCCCACTGTAGCAATGAGAGTGCCTCAAATGGGCAATCCTTTGTAATTGGAGAAACTTTTATACTCCGAAGTGTCTCTAGCTTTTGGTCCAGAGAGCACCAAATTATTTGCAGACAAGTCAACTATGTGTCTTCCAGACAAACGTGTATTTTTCTTAATTATATTTTTCTTAATTACATTAAATATGTTCAAGCCAAACTCTCTTTTGTATATTAGTTCGGTGTGCAGAAACAGTCGTTATTTTAATCTGACAGAGAGCGTTTCTTCATTGTACCCTTGCCAATATTTATAAATGATTTGATGATTTTGCTGGTTTAAGGCAGGTAAAGAGAAAATTATTTCTTATTTTCAGGAAAGACAAAGATCTACTTGAGGAAAAATTAAGAAACAATAATTTGGAGAGGGAGCAGGAACAGATTGATCGTATTGTTAGAGAATCAGGAGGAAAGTTAACAAGACGACTTGCAAACAGTCAGGTAAATATTGGGCAGGTGTGGAAACTCCATTTACTTTGCAGTGAATCTTGTACACCTCTAACATTCATGTTAAAAGCCACAGAGTAAGAACCAAAAAGTATTTAAGCCTTCAAAAACATTGCTCTTCTAGATATGGCGCTCTCTAAAAACAGGCTACCAACTAGATTTAATTATACAAGTGTTCTTGTGTTGCAGGTGTTGGAGGTAGAAGAGACCTAAGAGTAAACAATCAGGCCCATTTACTTTTGACTAGATGTTTGAATGCAGCCTTAAGTGAAAAAATCTGCATGAATTCTTTATAGCATTAAGCATGTCTGTCATTTGCTGTAATTTTTTAATTCAACTGCTAGGCCCTTAAAAGTAGAATTTCATTTAGTTATCTATTCAGAACGGCTATGCTTAGTGCCATATTTCCTCATGTACAACACACCTTGGACTTGAAAAAAACAAGTGTGCATTACAATCTGCTTTTCAAAAACAAACAAGTTATTTCCTTGTACAGTAGCATCATCTAGGGAGCGAAGCCTGCTCTTTGTTCTGCTCCCTATGAAACACTACAGAATTGACTTCTGTTTTTACCTGGTAAGTGGCAGAACCTGCTCTTACCATATTTTTCGCATACAATGTCACTCCAATTGCCAGCAGCCCTTTGGGAGAACGATGTACGTAGAACGATGACAGTATACAGTCATCTGGAGTACAGTGCATTGTTGAGACTATACATATGGGACCTACTAATAAAGACCACAAAATTGTGAGCATTTTTTAACACAAGAAGTTAAGTCTCTGATGCACAGGACAAAACATTCAGGAGTAAACAAATAGTTATCACTTCATTTTTAAAATCCCAGGTGGATTTTGACATTTAACACTCTGATGTTAAATGCTTTGGATTTAGACCAGTAGTAAAGATACTGAAAAAGGAGAAAGTTAACATTTAAGGTTATGCTTCAAACCTGATCTTTTGCATGTCTTAGTATGGGGAAAATCCTTTTCAGTTATTTAGTCCATAGTCGTAAGGAGAAAAAAATAAAAGGTTTCCATCAGTAAGACACTAGAACTCTTAAATGTTGTCACATAATCCTGTTTTAATTTTTATTTCAGTGCGAGTTTGAAAGAAGAAAACCAGATGGTACAACAACCCTGGGACTTCTTAATCCAGTTGACCCTAATGCAGGAGGTATGTCTTTGTTGAACATGTTAATAATAAGTTAATTCCTAGATTCCCCTCTTGGTGTCTGGTTTAGATCCCACTGCTAGAGAACGATGTTTATTGGCACACAGTGCAGATTTGCCAAAAATGGCCACCAGAGGCTCACTTGGATGACTGAGCACATGTAGTCATCTCACTTCTACCCTCTAGTGCAGGTTGTTGCCAGCTAAAAGAGGGCATGGCTAGAGTTTTTTACTATTAACTGTCTCCAGAATAGGAGGAAGCATAAAAGTGATGAAGCTTTCCCCTCTCCTTCCCTCTTCTGCATCCAGTTTGTCAGCAAAGAGGTATCAGGGTCAGTGTTCAGTTGTTTATGTTTCACATTAATTTCTCTTGTGTTAGACTCCCCCAGCAAGGGAAAGGCAGGAAGGAGGAAGACTGTTCTAATTTATCTTCAGCATGCCCTTACAAACAATGAATTTCCATGAAAGGTGCTAATAAATATTTACCCAGTAAATCTTCTGGTCTCGCTTTTAAATGGGTTGATGCTTGTTTAAACATGAACATGAGCTTAGGTAAAAATATAATTTGCGGACTAGTATTGCAAGTTTGTTTTAGTCCTGTCTTAAATTATTTTCTCTGAAAACATCAGCATCTAATGCCTTCAGGGGTTGGACTAATGCATTTGAGAATTTTTTAATGTGTCTATATTTGAATAGTAAAGGTTTCTGAAGTTGTACATGTGCATGGCATCCTTCAGATTAAGTTATGTACTGTGTTACAGAACCAGGTTACTGCCCTGTAAAGCTGGGTATGACAGCTGGAAGACTTCAGTCAGGAGTTAATACTTTACAAGGATTCAAAGAAGACAAAAGGAACAAAGTTACTCCAGGTGAGTGTTTGGAGGGGGTGGGGCTGGGATTGTTTGGCTGTTCTTTTTTTTTTTTTTTTTACCCTAAGACTCCTTCCTTTTAAACAAAAACAACTAAGGTACTTTTTGGGTTTTTTAATCTAAACTGTTTCAGTTTTGCTATAGCATGGAAATAAATATTATGCTTTGATAGATGAAATTGGTGTCCTTAATGTCCCTTGAAACAAAATGGTGCATTTTATTGCCTGTCAAAAAAACTGACTTCTCCAGTCTAATTGTGTATTTGTTAGAAAGAATACACTTTATTTGCATGTGTACATACAAATAGGCAGGTAGGTTCTTCATTTGTAGGTGGAACTACCAGATTAATTATGTTGGTATGGGCACACAGTTTTCATATCCATGCTTTTGCAGATATAGACAGACTGGTATACCAATTACGTGATTAGACAAAGATATTAGGTATTGACTGATATATTTTTAGGATGTAACACTTCATAGACATTAGGGCTGGAAGGGACCTCGGAAGATCATCGAGTCCAGCCCCCTGCTCCAGGGGCAGGAAGTCAGCAGGGAGCGTAGGATCCCAGCAAGATAAACATCCAATTTTCTCTTAAAGGCGTTCATAGTAGGTGCTTGAACCACCTCCGGTGGCAGGCTATTCCAGATCTTGGGGGCTCAGCCAGTAAAGAAATTCTTCCTTATGTCCAGCCTGAAACGGTCTTGCAGGAGTTTATAACCATTAGTGCTTCCCTTGGGGCACTCTGTTGAACAAAAAGTTCCCCCAGATCCTGGTGGACACCCTTTACAAACTTATAGGTGGCCATCAGATCGTCCCTGAGCCTGCGCTTTTCCAGCTCTCAGCCTGTCATCATAAGGTCTGTTTTCCTGACCTCTGATCATGCACATGGCTCTTCTCTGGACTCTCTCAAGCTTCTCCACATCCTTTTTGAATTGCGGAGCCCAAAACTGGATGCAGTACTCCAGCTGCGGCCTCACCAAGGCTAAGTACAATGGGAGAACGACGTCCTGGGATTTGCTTGAGAAGCATCTATGGATGCAAGCCAGCATTTTGCTTGCTTTACTAGCTGCAGCATCGCATTGAAGGCTCATGTTCATCTTGTGGTCAATCATGACCCCCAAGTCCCTTTCATACATAGTGCTAGCCCGCATAGCACTGCCGAGCCTATAAGGATGCTGCAGGTTTTTCCTCCCAAGGTGGAGAACCTTGCATTTTTCGGTGTTAAACACCTCACCATACTTTTGTAATTAAAATTACAGATTTAGCCCACTTCTGGTATAGGAACATGAAGATGCAACAGGCAATACATTCTTCCAGGCAGTTAATCCCTCTTCCATTACCTACATATTCTTAGAAAACAATGTATCCACAGTTGAGACAATTCATCTTTTAATTACATGGGGACTATTCTAATATAATAAAAGCCTTAGTCTGTCTGTCTGTAATGCTCTGGGCCACCTACACATGCGCTACCAGGAGGGCCCAAAGTGTTATGGACAGAGGAGACAAGGGAGCTGTCGCGCCTCCTCTCCTCCCTTCTTGAAAATTTCAGTGGGGATTCCATTAGCTCCAAATGCCCTATCATTCTTTATCTGCTTGATGATTTTCCTCACCTTGTCAAGAGTTGAAGGAATTCCAAGATCATCTCTAACTGGATGTTGTTGGATGGAGTTGAAACCACCCTTATCAACAACAGAGTCTCAATTGAGAGGGGGAGGTGGTGGAGATCAGGGGAGGAAAGGAGGGGAATGGGGAGGGGGGGGGGGCAAATGCCCCCGTCATTCATGATGGGCAGTTTGCTAGTATTACATAAATGCTATATCACAAAGAAGGAAAATAGGAAAAAAAAAAACACTTAAGTCCACCTAGTTTCTATTTTTGGCCAAACTTATACTCTCATATATTTGTACATATATATTTATCCCAAAAATCTATTTTCGTATATTTTCTAATGACTTAATACAGTACAGTTAGAACATTTGTGTATACACTGCATTTTCAGTAAAATGCAGTGCTAGATGTTCTGTGTTTTTAGGACCACTTAAAATTGCCTTATAACTTAATTGAATATTTGCTTGTGTAACGTAAGCCTGATTTGGTTTTTTATTATTCAATAGTGGCATACTTGAATTATGGACCCTACAGTTCATATGCTCCAACCTATGACTCCACATTTGCAAATATCAGCAAAGAAGATTCTGATTTAATCTACTCAACATATGGGGAAGATTCTAATCAAGTATATTCCACGTAAGTAACCAGATATATTCCAGCTTCCAGTATTTACAGAAGTTATGCAGAAAAGGTAAGAGTTTGCATAGATTTGTTTTGGGATTTTTTTCTATTACAAGCTATATATACTGGGGGGAGGAAAGGAAGAGAGCAAATATTCCAGATTTTTTCCTAGCCAGTAGTAGCTTTGGTACCATAAGTGTATCTAAATCATCATTTTGCCCCGTATTCGTGGGATAGTTGGTCTTCAGTTTTCCTCATCACAAAGGAGAACTTTGTGTATTAAGTTTTCCAGTTTCATCTGTAATGCTTACTATTAGCAATAAGGCAAATTGATTAGAAGCTACAGTCTGAATAAACTGCTGGTCAAATTCTTGTTTGTAGGCTACAGACTCTTTTGCCTGAACTTGCTCCCACTCAGTTTGCAAGCCCAGCCCAACAGTTTGGCTGTTTAGAGAAGTCCTGAGCCAGTGTCCCAGTTCTCCTCTCAGAATTTCCATGCTACACCTTTAGCAGTCCAGTCTGTAGGGCTGTAATTTATGTAAAAAAGGATTAGATTTTAACCCCTATAATCACTCGGTGCAAATGCATCAACTTTAAAATAACTTGTAAATGGCATGTGACAATTCAATAATGGGACACTGAACCTCAAAATCATACTTCAAGAGTATTGTTAAACATCTACAAACCCTTATTTGAAAGAGAGTTACTTTAAAATACTCAAATTTTCAGAAGATCTGAAGAGATGGCTAGCTACATGATGATTTTAAAAACTGCTTAATCTGTTTCCCAAGTTTGTGTTAACAATACTAATAGTATGACCACAAGGCTTGGCCCTGATTCTCATACCTACTTGGTTTTGAGGAATATGTTACAGCATGTTTTCTCTTAGCCATTTTCCTGTATCCATCTATAAAAATAGCTAAAAGCCAGTAATTAAAAAATTAAACTCATCGTTCTTGAATAACAGTTTAAAATCTGAAGCAAAGTATTAAAGGCTATGCATGTATAGAGCAGTGATTCTCAACCAGGGTGCCACTGCACCCTGTGGAAACATGAGATGATTTAAGCATGCCACACAATATTAGCACTTTCATGATTCACAAGGTAAAGTCAGAGATTTCAAATAGGAATAGTGTCAAAAGATCAGAACTGGTTATGTTTCTCAGTCCTTTGTAACAAAAAAACTGCTGTCTCTTAGCTTTTACGTGTTTTATGACCATGGAACAAAAAAATTGACATTTTCTGAGGAGTGCCTGGAGTATAAAAAGGTTATGAACTACTGGTATAAGAGAAAGTGTGTGTTTGGGGGGGGCAGTTTCTGTTCACTACTAACAAATTTGTATTTGTTGCCAAGACACCGGTTTTTGCTAGTGACAAACAGCAGTTTGCAAGCCATAAGTGCTTATTACCACAGGTCTAAATCCTGGTATTCAAGAACAAATTTCAGATTTTAATAATTTTATACAGTACTCAAATTTATTTTTTAGATGAATGAGTAAAATGGCTATAACTTACTTGTAATAACCACTCTTGATCCAGATGTTCTCAGGATGGTGGCATAGGCACATTTCTTGTTGTGCTTTAGAAATATATCAAAGAAAACTAGAAAACACTCATCCTTCTAAAATGTCATAGTATAATTCGTATTAGAATCACAAATTATTTAAACAATAATATTTTAATAGTCTTACCGTTTTCATAAGTTTTGTCCCATCATAAGCCACCCTGAGCCCTTTTTTTAGGGAATGGCAGCATATAAATTAATATCAAACATGCATGTTTGTTTGCAGTGTGATATCTTACTGCTTTTCTTTTGTACTGTTGGTCTTGGTTGTCCTTAATGGGCTCACGGGCAACCCAGCGGAAATTGAGTGAGGCTCTGTTCCACCAGGCACCACCGCGGGTTACTAGGAATAATGGCCACAGATTGTTAGAGAAAAGGTTCAGGCTGGACATCGGGAGACATTACTTTACAGTTAAGGCTGCCAGGCTCTGGAATGGGCTCCCAAGGGAGGTGGTGCTCTCTCTTACCTTGGGGATCTTCAAGAGGAGCTGGACAGATATTTGGCTGGGGTGTTATGACCCTGGCACTCATTCCTGCCTGGGATGGGGTCAGACCTGATGATCTGTTTAGGTCCCTTCTGACCCTAAGCTCTATGAAACTGTGAAGTAAATCTCTTTAGATGAAATTCCTTGCTGACCTTGTGATCAGCACTTTCAAAACTCCATATAACGGGGGTTTGCAATAACATCCATTAGGGGGGATTTGTCTTTTACCTGATGTAAGAGTGATTTTGATACCCATACTTTTGATATTTCAGTATTCATGAGTTTATGACCAAGTCTCAGGACTACCCGTTTGTAATGGCTGATAGTTTGCTGGATGTATTGACCAAAGGAGGACATTCTAGATCTCTGAGAGAGCTAGAAAAGGTAAGAATTGTGATGCAAGTATATGCCTCATCTCTGACAGAACAAAGCTTTGAATCTAGTTGGGCTAATGTCACTTGGCAAGAAAGATACTTCTTTCTCACTTTGCTACATTTGTGTTTTGCACAGGATCCATTTAGTTTTAAGATTTCCCTCCAACTTGACTAACATCATGAATAGGCTTGGCAGAATTTGATTTTTATTTTTTAATGTTTTCAACAGCCAAAAATCAGTGTTTATTTTTAAGCATTTATTTTGATTCTTATTTACATTTTCAGGATTGCACAAAACTAGGGACATGGGGGTGCACATGCCCACGCACGCCCACAAACAGATAACCACTTCCTCTGCCAGTCCAGCAGCCTACCACCTGGCCCCCATGCACAGTCCCGTTTCTATAAATGTTGATTATTAACAATGGAAATATTTTTTGTCAGTCTGTGAGTCAGAGGTGAACTTGTCACTTATTGACATTTACTGATAAAAATCAAATCATGCCAGTCCTAGTTATGCAACATGTTCATGTTAAATTTCCTAGATTAAAAATATTTCAGTTTCCTGTTGTTAAATAGGTTCTATTTTCCTTGTCCCACTTATGGCTTTATACAGTAATTTTTGATACATTAGGATGAGGACTTCTGGTATTTGAGGTGGCAAGTGATGTTGCACTTGCTATAGTTGCTTGAAGCTTTTTATCTTTCAAAAGACTGGAGAGAGAAAATATACCACTGAGAAGGTCCTGGACCAGACCTCCTAAATATACAACATGTTGACATTTTCCAGTTGACCCTATATGATGCATGCCTTTTTAGGCAGAGTTTTTAAAATGTTAACTTCTTCCTAATTGATAGTCAGTCTCCCACATAGTAAATATGACTCTCATTTTCCCCCAAACTGAAGTCAAGAACATAAAATGCAACAGTTTCAATCTGCTGCTTTTTAATGTATTAAATTGAAGTTCAGTTTCATTATTTCTCATTCTTCACTTGTCATTTCTAACTACTTGTTATTGAGGTTGTTAAGAATAGAAGACAGTCAGCATGTTGTTGTGTGAGTATTGTCCAGCAGAGTCACTTTAATGGGAGGAAGCAGGTTTTGTTTTCTGAAACAAACCCGATTGTGATGATCTGACAACTGGTATAACTTTTCCAGATGAAAATAAAGTAAAAAAAAAAAACAAAAAAAAGAAGAGCTGTATGAAAATGTGCATGTGCTACAAATGCAGTCATGCTAGCCTTCATTTTGTAAAGTTACTTATTGATTCAGCAGTAAGTATGGTCTACCACTGTTAACTCTTTAAAAACCCTGGGCATTTGTACACATGCTTGCACTGCAGTGCCAGATGCTTTTAAAAACACCCAGTGCTGCAGTGCATACAAATGGCAAAATGGGTGTCAGCACCAAGAAAATGGCGGTGGCGCACTTTTGAACTAAAACATATCAAAGTTATTTTAATTAAAAAATGCACTGCTGTCATTTTCTCAGCACTGACACACATTTCGCCTTTATACAAATGTATGTGACACAGCACTGGGCGCATCGGCTCACAAATGGAGGAGACTCAGTTAATCAAGTCTTCTCCAATGCGCTGAACTTCTGGCATGTTGGAGCAGACAAATGTATGCATATAAATGCCCCCTAAAATAACTACCTGCTATAGTCCATCTTGTGTTTACAATAGCAAAGATCATACTGTGGAACCTCATGGTTCATAACCCACTTAATATGCAGTGTGAGTGTTTAGTACAGCATGTACCTTTACTCTTATGCCTTCATGACCATAAAGTTGGATTGCTAAATCACAGTTCTTGAGTCCAGAATAAGCTGTGCAGGCATATCTCATTGTTTGCTTTGCAGTATTTGGTGATAAGCTATGAACAGAAGTGACTTCCTTAAAAAGCTTGTATTTAAACAAGAACTCATAGTATATGAGTTTGAAACCTTTGACTGGTAATGTTAAGAGGAAGCATTTTACAAGAACTATCTAGTAAAATATAGCAGCAATTGACCACAAAGTCAAACAGCAGCAAAGGTAGGTCAAGACAGATGTCATCCCTACAACTGTCAGTGACTGGCTTAAGCAAGAACATCCTCTTTATACTAGACTGGCTGTCTCTATCAACAGTAAAAACATAGGACAGAGAAATCAAGATATCATGATTCAGAGGATACTTTGTGTTTATGGGTTGATGATTAAAGAAGGAAACAACAGCACAGGCATCAAACTTGCAAGAAAGGTAGTACGTTGTTTGAAAGTGGAATAGAAGAAATGGATAACACAGCAGTGTTTTTAGGAATGGCTTATTTAGTGAATTTATGCCATTATGAGAAATTACCCAAGTAAGAAGAAATTCTACTTGAAAGCTAGTTTTTTTGTGGACAGTTTCCAGTCATCCTGTGTCAGTGAACACCTTTGAAAATTTCTAACTTGTTTTTTTTGGCCCAGTGATGCCATGACCTCGTAGCCCAGGGTTCAGAGACTCTCTCAGTTCAAGCATGTGTACACAGGGGGTGCATCTACAGAAGAAGTTTACTATGCAGTTGACTAATTAGCTGCACAGTAAACATTGCACATCTATACACGTGTCCCTATTACAGAGTAAACTAATTTATTCCACAGCAGCACACGTGTAGATGCTGCCCCAGCCAGTGCCTCCGCAGCACGCTGAGGCTGGTGGGGGAGGGGAGCAGCCCCTGGTTATCAGGCTGGACCCTGGACCCTTTGCCAGGTGGGAATGTTCCAGCCCAGCTCAACATGCTGTGCTCCCAGGCATACATACAGATGCAGCACCCAGGACCAATAAGCTGCAAACTTTATTCAAACACATCAATAGCACGTATAGATGCGCCCAAGGAAAATTCTCTCATTGCTGAAGAGGATACAGAGAATATTCACATATTCTGCAGTCATCAAGAATGCAGTCTGTTTGATTGATGATGCCTGGAAATGTGCAACTCCTTTAGTCTTTGAAAGCAGTGTGGCACAAGCCATAGGTTGACATTGATGTGTAGTTATTTTAGTTTGCTAAAGCATATCAGCCAAAAGATTAAAGGACTGATTAATCAAATTCCTGGGCTTAATGATGCAAAGGAAAAGAATATGGAGGAATTGTTGGAAGGAACTAGCACAAGGTATGCCAGAGTTGAGCAAGGTAGCAGAAACAGAAAACGTTACAACGGAGGAAAGAGCCCTTGCGGATGCTCAAAGTAACTAACCTAGCTTAAATAATGACCACAATATCTAAGCTAGTTTGAGAGCACCACCACCCTATTCTAGCCTGAAATTTAGCAACTACATGGAAAGTTGTCACAATAATTTTCATCTGAAAAAATAAGCCAGAGGTATTAGGCTTGAAGAGATGTGTGGATGTATATAACACTTTTATGAAGTGTGTGTGCTTTATGTTATGGTGTACTGTACTTACATTATTTAAGGTTTCATTTCTTGTACCAAAAAGAAATGGTTAAAGCTGTGACTGTATGGCTTCCAGTGTGAGCCCAGGAGCGCTACCAAGAACGAAGCCCCTGCCCTGTGCCTACAGCCACTCTCAGTAGCGCAGGTGAATTTTCTCTGAAGGCCGTAGACATAGCTTGAGATTCATTCTGTATTCCCTGCTAGCAGGTATAGTCCTTCCAAACAGATTTGCATAATTCACCATCGCCAGTGTACACTGCTTGCACCAGAGCTCACAAAGAATAATTCTAGGATTTGCCTTAATCCTATAAGGGTCCTGTAACAATACTGATTTAAACCATATTGTAGTTTATCCTTTATAAATGTGCAGCTACATATTTAACATATGCTGTAAAACAGAGAATAGACACTTCATTGCAACTCTTGAGTCCTAATGCACTGATGTAGTTTTGATCTGAATTCCACATCCTATAGAAAAAAGATATAAATAAGGAGGATTGTGTTTACCTGGGATAGAGAGAAATGGTAGCTTGGAGAAGTTCTAACCCCTGTTTATGGCTGCAAATTGTTTTCTGAGAAGTTTAATCAGCAGTCATCGCACTTACATAGCTTGAAGGCAGTCTTCATGACAGAAGGATACATGGCTGGATCATAATTTCTATAAGAGAACACCCAGCTATGGTGCTGGCTCCAAGAAACATCACCAGACCAGTGCTCCAGTGAAGCTTCTTCATTGAGTTCTGCAGACATGGAAGGGTCAAACTGCTGCCCGGGCTGTACTATGTCCCAGTGCCTACGGTAAAAGAATGAAATGCAGAACCCAGTGATGGGTTCATCTCATGCTGACTGGCCAGTGGCATCTGTTGGGGTCCCTATGTGCCCTTCCAGGACTTTAATGGAAAAAGAACACGTGCAGTTTATTTAATTCTATGATACTCTGCACGTCATACCTCTTCCTGCCCTGGTTACTCTGGTTTCTAAACTGTAGCCATGATGTTCTCTTGCTGTTAAGGAAGTAAGATAAATTATGCCATTTGTTTTAGCCATGGATTGCTTTTTTTTTTCTTCTTCCTGTCTGCATAAAGAGTTCAGCAGCTTGATCTCTAGCTTTAAGACAAGGAGTTATTCTCCTGCCCTCATAAGAACAGAGATAAGGACTCTTCTATAATTACTTTTACAGTCACTAGCCAACTAGTTGTCTTTAATCCCTGTGAAATTTTAGCAAATGCACATGCTGAGCAGAATCAGAATCAAGGGGGCTGATTTGGCCAGAAGGGTGGGTGGTGCAAAAATACAGCCACAATCTGAGTTTAGCTTAAAAGTCTTTGCTCATATAGTTGGTGCAGTTAATTCTTCCCTTTTTTTTTGGTATTTTAGATTTAGGCAATTAAGAGCAATAGACAGTTCATCATGCCTAGCTAACTACATTAATATCAGGAAGATTATTGCCAGGCCTTAACAATCGAAGATGAATTCTGGCTCCAGATGATTGTGTTGTATCATTGAATCCTAGCTCAGCCAGTCCTGTGCCGTCTTTTTTTTTTTCCTGTACCCAACAGTGATACTAACACAAAACTACTTACAGGGGTCAGTCACTTTTGCTTTAGATTAACTAATGAAAAGTAAGGTTTAATTTCTTGAAAGTGTGCATGCTAACTCAGACTAAAAAAATTGAGCTATACCACATGTAGAAAACCCCAAAGTCATCTGCAAGGTATTGAAAAATGTATTACAGCTGTAATGTTTTACAGCTGTGGAAGATTGTTTGCTCCAGTCAAGTTAGAAGGTTACTGATTACTTGTACAGGTGGAAACTCAGTTTCACCTTCCACTTATGAGCATCATCTTGGAAGAGACTGATTTTTGCTTCCTACTCGAAAGCATTAATTCATTTTAATGCCCTACTAAATACTCTCTCCTTCTCTCCCCCCCCCCCCCCCCCCCCCCCCCGTCTTTAGCCAGTGGATGAAGTTGAAAGCCAGCATGAAAGAAGCGATTCTATAAAGGATATGGAGGTAAGATTTTTCTGACGTGAATGTTTGAAGTGAGCAAATGGAGCAAATATAAAAATTGTCACCTACTAACTAACAGTGTGCTCATTTACAGTGTGTGTGTATAAAATATAAAAAAAAGCATCTTAGCTTTAGCTTGCTTTTTGCAGATAATGGAAACAGAAGCTGCTAGCAGGATGGACTCTGCTAATGACAGACTTACCACACTGAAAGATGTAACAAATTTTGGAATGCCTGTAGAAGAATTTGACTCTGAAGGCGAGTTGTCTAAATTATACTGGAATTAGAAACATTCATATTGTATTTGTGGAATGCATTTATTGCATTCAATCTATTGGCGTAAAGTAACTTAAGTCATGTACTTGCTGTGGGGTGGGTTGGGGGGGGATGTACACATGTACAGAAACATGTATCATCTTAGCACTAATGTGTTATGGCTTTTTGTTACCAGAAGCTGAACTCTTCCAGAGGAAACTTGATGAAACAACAAAGTTACTCAGAGAGCTCCAGGATGCTCAGAATGAACGACTAAGTACAAAACCGCCTCCTAATATGATTTGTCTTTTGGGTCCATCTTACAAAGAGATGCACCTTGGTATGTATAACTTCTGTTTTTTTGTTCAGTCACTTTAGTCTGACCTTTTACCAAATTACTGTAAGGCGGGGGTATGCAGAAAAGGACTAAGAGGTGCATGCTGGCAGGTAGGGACAGTGTGTCACCACTCTGCACCACTGCCTCCCAGGAGCAGGGCTGGGGGTAGCACAGCTTCCTTCTGCAGGGTGCACAGTTGCTGGCCGGACGCAGCACGAAGAGCCCACATACTGTGGCTGCCATCCATGATCCTGCACCACTGCCATGTGTAAGCCCCACCCTTCTCCGCATCCAGCTGCTGCTCCCCCCCCCCCCCTTCACTCCATGAGAAGTGTACTCAGAAGGGGTATACTCCTTAAAAAAGGTAGGAAATGCCTTACAGCAAAGGTTTTCAAAGTGGGTGCATCTACATGTTCATTACTGCAGTGCCTACTGTGCATTGCATTTAGTACTTGCAAAAGGAAGTACTAAATGTGCAGTAGGGCAGCCTACTGTGCATTTATTATTAGCATGATCGCATGGTTTTTTTGCGACTGTTAATGCGCAGTAGAGTAATACTATATATAGCATGGTTTTTGCCATGACCCTGTAATGCATGGTCAGTCAGTTTACTGCTCATTAAGCATCTCATGTAGATGCACCCAGTTCGTACAATACCCGGTGATGGTTCTTAAGTACTAATGTATACAAATATATCAAGATTGGTTAACCAAACTTAAAGAATGTTACAAGTGAAGGTAGTATTGTCATTATGTAGTCAGAAGCAGTTGGCAGATGGGGGACATTAATATATGGTTCCTACCCAGTCCTGAACCCAATTGTTTAATCTGAATAATTCTGGCTGTGATGTGTTATTTCCATCCTTGAGAGAGCAATTGGTATTACAATCCACAGATTACTTGATAGCAGGTTATCTAAGGACTCCAAGCTCTGTTCTTAATTTGCTCTGTTTTTATCAGTGTCTCATGTTGACAAAGTATGGTCTGAGGATATAGCTACTTCTGATGTTAAATACAAATGTGGTGCAAGTGTAGCATAGGAATCAAGTTTTGTTTTAGCTATTCAGGTGCTACGTTAAGCACCAAAATTTAATTTTTCATTTAAAAATGACTGCTTTTTTATAACTTTTAGCCGAAAGAGTAACAAATAACCTAAAAGAACTTGCACAACAAGTGACTCCTGGTGATATTGTAAGCACATACGGCATTAGGAAAGCAATGGGAATTTCCATTCCTTCACTTGACACACAAGACAACTGTGTAAATCTAACAGATGGTAAGTATTCAAATGGTAGACTTGGGATCTGGTTTAATACACCAAAAGTTTATCTACCAATCAGTTTTTAACAACTACAGTAAAGTTAGAGGTTCCAGTTACTTGGTCCTAGAAGACATTTTAGGGTTAAAAGTTGCCATGCTTAGTTTTTTTTGGAAGCAAGTGCACGGATTGGTTCAACCACTTCTTTTAAATGTGTTTGAATTTTTGCACTTGCACAACTCTGAGCCAAAGAAAAACAAATGATTAAAGAAATTAGTTCATCTAAATAGCAACCTTAATCTTGGTAACATTGTGTGTATTCATTCAGATTTCCCTGCTTTTACTTTCCAGTTAAGGGTGCACAGTTATGAAATTTGGCATTCTTAAAGTGTAAAGTAAATAAAAAAGTTTACTAGTAGTATAGTGCACAATTAAATTATCTGGTTCTACTTAAAATAGGCTATTGTTTTACATTTTTATATTTTGCACTGGTTTTCCCCATCCAGTCTGTACAACATACTGTATCTTAAGTTCTTTGGAATTGCCAGATTTCTTAGTCTGGCTTTCATTAAATGCTACCTTTTGCTCAAAGGTGTTAATTAAATAGTAAATTAAAAAGAGCTTGAGTTTTGCATGCTACAGAAATAACTACATACATTACGTATTATTACTGTTGTTCCTCCTTTATAAAAAAAAAAAAAGAAACATTTAAGTAGGTTGTTAATGAGCAACAAAAGTAAATGCCTTCAATCAGCATTGCATATTTAACTGAAAAACTGACATAAATGACTTGTGTGTCCTATAAAACATTCAGTCTTTTGCAGTGTTTCATCTGGTTAAGTATAAAAATACACTTGTTTTAAATACACTTGTTTTAAAACGTCAAAGAACCTTGAACTTACTAATAGTGGATTTACATTACATTTATGCAGTGACACAAACTTTGAGCAGTTATATTCAGTTATACACTTGCCACTTACTGAACAAAACTAGTTATCCCACTCACATCTGTGTTGTGTCTTCTTTTTTATCACAGGTTTTCAGGAACCAAAAAAGACTGTTCCTGTTACTGGGAATGAATGTGATCCAGTTGCAGTTTGAAACTTCAGTTTTATGTCTTTATATTTTTATTTGGTTCTATTTAAGAACTAAAACTTCAGGGTGGATTTACTGAACATTTGTACAATGTGCATTAATGGAAATGTTTTGTCTTAAACTTTTAAACTCATTAAACCATATCAGAAGTTCATGATTTTGTGTTAATATGTATCTATGAAAAGTAACTGATAAATCATGAATTCTTATTGTACAACTAATCACTTCACTGACAGCCTGATTAGCTCCTTTAATACTCAGTGTTCTCAGTACTAACTTGGGCTGAAACAATTAAGTAGAAAACATAAAGAGCTTGCAAATTCAAGCTTGTGTAGCTGAAAAGTCTGGATATTCATACATATTCCAAATAAATGCAAAACACGTTAGCTTTAAGAAGTTTTTTATTTTATGGCAGAAACAAAAGTATGTTCTTTCTATGCAGTAGGTAACTGATTCATTATTTAAAGATAGTGTAATCAGCTTTAATCAAGATAAATCATTATTTTGTAGGTTAAGACTTGTCTGTTTTTAAAACAAGTATTCTACAGAAGTTGTCCTAAACAGTTATTCCTTAAATTCTAATAGGTAAGGGTTCACAGTTCTGTTAAGAAACAGCTAATTAAAAGCACTGTTTTGGTAAGGCTCAAATTCACTGAAGAGGCAACTTTGTTTATTTTCAGCTTTAGAATGGATTCCCAACACTGCAGTTCCAGTTCAAGATAAATTTCAGCCTGAAAACACAGTTCCTTGGGTGAATCTGATATCTTTTATTAGACCAACCCGAATAGTTATTAAGCAAGCTTTCAGATTCAAAACCCTTAGTCAGGCTAAGGAAGTTTCAGCAGTTGGTGTGTGCTCTTCTTACACCCCTGCAGCCTGAAAACACGACATTTAAGGGAACAAAATAAGTCCAGATAAATAGTTTCCCTCGGTCAATACTTTTGACTTGTTTTCCATTTTCTCAGCTTTCATACAGCAACAACGTAAATACAGAAAAATTCAGACAACCATGTGATTAAGTTGATCATATCCCTTTAAAATCACACAGCAGTACCACAGGTAACAAAAAGAGACAACCCTGCTTCATCTACTTCAAAAAGCTATAGTCTGCTGAAAATATCTGCAACTGAAACCACTCTATATCCAAATAACATCAGCCTGAATGACAATATAATGTAAACAGAAATATTTAAAATGCTGTTAGGTATGATTTTGTTCTACAGCCTTAAGTTTTATTTAAATTTCTACTGCTATTATAGTCTATTTTCAAACCAGTTCCACCCATAAGAAAAATGCAGAGTTCAAAATACTTTAATGAGGCAATATGGTCATTCAAACTGGTTCTGGTGCTTATAAAACAAAATAAATTAACATCTCAAAAACAAATGCTTGTTAAACATCTAACATTACAAATGTACAACGGAAGGGGCTAATGAAAGCTACTCAAAAATAGTTTAGAATAGAATATTTACATTGACCTGATATTAGCAAGATGTTTAAGTAGGAAACTACTCCCTCTCATCAGCAAATGAACATAAGATCTAGACAACCTCAAACTACGATTGTCTAATGTATTTTTTATAGGTAACTACAGCAAAAACAGTTTTGACCTACCACACTGATAAAGACATTAAAAAAAAGTTTTCAATCCAGTTAGGACATTACTCAGATTTGTTCCTGTTTTGAAACATAGGCACTTTAGCTTTCAAAGAAATTACACAGTAATTAGAAAACAGCAGTGTCAAGTTAGACAAAACATGTTAGACAATGCTGCAGTCATGCTTCGGTACTAAAACAGAAACGTTTACAAATGCTGCTTTGTCTACAAAGTAATCTTAACAAAATATTAGTTATTCTATGTTTTATAACCACTCGCAGGAGAGAGAATCCTTGCTTAATAAATGTACATACTGGGCATATTATCTTTAAAAAGATACTTTTTGCCCAACAGCAGGAACGAATGTAGGCATGATCTTGTTTAAGCTTAGCAAAAACTAATTACATTGCTAAAGGAAAACTTTTCACATTAAACTAATTTGTAGTAAGTGCAATTCTTCAGTCCTTTTACTCTGCATCACCATGGAATAAAACAGCTGGAGTAAATCAGGGAAGCACAGTTCTAGTTTTTAGGCCATTCCAGAACATTATAAACATTTTTCTACACGCAGCTTTTGTAGTAATAATATATATATATATATTTTTAGCTTTGCAACCTGTATTATGAAGCTTATGCAGCCCTGTGACAATGAAGTACAGAGAAAAAACTCAGAGGAAATTCACTGATTATAGCTAAACACACTTACAAAAATCTTCCTTAGTGGTTCTCTTCAGTTCAGAATATATTCATTCTAATACACGATCGTTTTGTTTTGCCAACTATTTTCAAGAATTCAATCAGCCCCTTTATTTTAGTCCCTATCCAAAGGTCATGTTATGGCTATTGTCAAAGCCTTTGTTGCACAGATGTTCAGTACAAGTTGCAGGTATTACATATATCAAACAATGTTAAGGTTTTATTTTTAATTTGGGGGCAATTTTTCAAGCCCAGACACCTCAGCTGAATATGGGTGCAAAGTAATAAGGTGCACAAAGTATATAATTATAAATATGCACCTTCTGTACGCAGGCATATTTGTTGTCATCTTGAACATTTGTTCTTGATATCTTTCACAAGCTTATGCCGAAGGAGAAACGTAACTCAAATACGCTCCAAAATTGAATGATATACTTCATTACTGTTTTATCTACTTTTTCAAAAGACTCCCATTGCCAGGAATTTTAACTAAATAAAAAAAGGAAACTTTCTTCATACCTATTCTAAAACTAAAGCGAGTTTATAGATGTGCTGCAAGGAGGGGGGGCTTTAATTAAGAGTGGCTTTGAGAGCCGTTCTAATTAAAGCACCCAAAGCATCACATGTATCAGCGTCCCTGTGCTGAAAAATGATCAGAGGCATTTTAACTAAAGCTCAGTGAACAAGCTTTAGTTAAACCACCCCCACCACCATTTTTCAGTATAGGGACACTGATACATATGATGCTGTAGTCTGCTGGAGTACAGGAATTACCACGCTCCAGCAGACTTGATTAATTGAGTCTGCTCCAGCACCCTGTAATTACAGTGCATCAGAGCAGCCTCCCTGCATGTGTATAGGCACCCAAAATGTTTTGTTCTCTGGCTCTAAAGAGGGAATTATCTTAGTATTAACCCAAGACTACAATTGTGCATTCATTTTACTAGATATTGTATATCAATATTCAGACCATCTTTGAAAGATGGATCTCACTAGTAGTAAAAAGCCTATAGCTGATCATCAACTACTTGGTATTTACACTAGAAGAGAATAGTAGCCCCAAGATGAATTTTAAGCACTAGTCAGATTCAGCTCAAGTTTTCAGGGAATTCTGACATGGAGAGGGCAGCTGGAGTAGCTGCTATTCTAGAATTGTCCTAGTCTCACCAAGAATGTTCACATAACAAAATGATCAGACAAAAAAAGATGCTGGCGGCATATATTCTGTGGAGGACATAATAAAAATAAGTGACTATGTAATTTACAACCTGCACAGCTCTGAGAACAGAGGCATAATGATTAGCCTGAACAGGGTGGCAAAGAGAAAATATGCTGTAACCAGGGCACCTGATTTAAGTTTACCTTAGGTTATCAATTTGAGGGACTGCCCTCTTCAGGTAGCAGAAACCAAACAAGAGCACAGTGGTTAACATTAACTTGGTAAATATGCAACATGCAATGGCACAACTGTGATGAATGGAAGGCCTGCATCTCTGCAGCTATCATTTACTGTATCTTATCAACATGCAGGTCTCTAAATGGGCTTTTCACATGCTGGATTTCTTCAAAGTTGATTCTGAAAGTCAAAGCAACTTCCTGCCAGTAGATATTAAGTTATTCAAAAAAACTTTCATCTTCCTTGAATAGTGGAAAAAGCAGGGTGAAAGACCAAGGTGCACATATCCCATGACGTAAGTTCTTTGAACCAACTTTGTATAAAAGTACAACTGTTCATCAAGAAAGAAATTGTGTAAATTTGGTGACTAAGGTAGGAGAGGCACACGTCAGTTTGGTTACCATGGGGAAACCTAATACAAACTACGGCATAATCACTCTTATGCAAAAGCAACAGCATAATTGCCATATAATAAAAAGTAATTTGCTTGTGTCCATCCCTCCATCATTCAGCAGGCTTCTGTCTTGACAATTTGCTTTATTTCAAGAAAATGCAACTGAAGGATATGCTGAGCCCAAAGCTTACTGTCACTTAGTGTTCGTGACAAATGCAATACTGTTAGCAGATCTAACGATGAGGCAGTGGAATGTTTTCACCTGACAATGAGTTCAATAACGCATTCATGTATGTCCTTGTTGAGGCTTTCAGTTTCCTATATTGCAAGCGGGAAAGGAAGTAACAGGAAATATGACAAGGCCATTCCAGATAACTCTTCAAATCATCATAGGAACAGACAAGACAACAATTTCCTATAAGAACATTCAGGATTTGTCTTCTTTATAAGTCAATCTCTTGAGATGCAGATGGACCATTAGCACACGTTAAGAATCTCCTTTATATAAGGAGAAAAATACCAAGTCTTCATAGAAGCAATGTGGTTGTTCAAAACCCATTTGACAGACTTTGTTACAGCCTCAGTTCAATCCAATACCTTGGGATTTGGCTGTGTCAGTGCACACAAAATAAGTCCTAAGTTCTCCTTTGCCTTTGACATTAATGAGCCCCCTACATTCACACACATATCCCAGTTCTTGTAATATTCTGCTGGTCTCTTCTGTAACCTGTGAGTGAACAGAATTAGAAATTGATGTGAAACTCAATGGATATTTATTTTCAGTCCCAACCAATAAAAATGCTAGAAGTAATATTCCAGAAACATCTAGAATCCCCATGTTCTTACCTGGATTTTTCCAAGTTCACCAGTACTCTCCATTCTGCTAGCAACATTGACAGTGTTACCCCAGATGTCATATTGAGGTTTGCGGGCACCAATCACACCAGCTATCACAGGCCCATGGTTTATCCCTACATAAACAAAAACATGTCAGCATAGGTCCAGTAGATTTGGGTCTCAGTAGTTATTTTGATCTTTTGGCAGGTCACCATTACTGTAGAATCATAGGCTGGAAGGGACCCCGAAAGATCATCGGGTCCAGCCCCTGCATGAGCAGAAAAGACATCTGGGGTAAGGTGACCCCTGCCAGGTGAGCATCCAGTCTTTTCCTGAAGATGATTGCACCACCTCTGGGGGGAAGCTTGTTCCATAGTCTGGACACCCTAGTTGTGAAGAAGTTTTTCCTAATGGTCAGCCTGAAACTATCTTCCAGAACTTTGTGGCAGTTGTTTCTAGTTTTCCCCCAGGGCGCCCCTGGGAAACAGTTGTTCACTGAGCCCTTGATGTGTGCCTCTGATACAGCAGTAATCTGCAATCAGGTCCCCTCTCAGCCTTCTTATTTTTAAGGCTGAAGAGTCCGAGATCCCTCAGCCTCTCCTTGTATGGCTTGCCATGCAAGTCCCTGATCACGAGGGTGGCCCTTATCTGGACCCTCTCGAGCTTTAGCACGTCTTTGTTGAAGTGCGGTGCCCAGAACTGGATGCAGTATTCCAGCTGCATCTGCACCAATGTTGAGTAAAGTGGGAGAATCACTTCTTTGGATTTACTGGAGATGCATTGATTGATGCATGCCAGAGTTTTATTGGACCTAGCGGCTACTGCGTCGCATTTACGGCCCATACTCATACCGGGGGCTATTGTTACCCCCAGATCCCTTTCATTTGTAGTGCTGGTCAGGTTAGCGATGCCCAGCCTGTAGGTGTGCTGTGGGTTCTTCCTTCCCAGATGCAGCATTTTGCATTTCTCTACGTTGAACCTCATCTGGTTCTGTTCTGCCCAACATGCCAGCCTGTGTAGGTCTACTTGTATCTGCAGGTAGTTCTGCAGATGACAATACAGAGATGACAATACAGAGAAAGCTCACTTACTCTGCACGAGTAAGTGAGCTTTCCAGCCTAGTGTCAGGAGTATGTGGCAAAACTGAGGACACAGTCTAGGTCTCCTGACTCTCAGACCTGTGCTATAAGCAAAGTCTAATCTTTCTACATTTTATAGATGTAAAACAATTCTCAAGTTGCTTTGTAAACAGCCAACCCCACCGCCAGGCTTTCCCTCTCTTCTTGAAGCCATATTTTCCTAAACTCAGCTTAGCCAGCTCCAGCGTCACTGTGCCCCAAGCAAAGCTCAAGGCAGGAACACCAATGCCTGAATAGTGCAGGACTGCCAAGATCACAAGGCTACACAGCTGTTTCCCCAAAGCAGATACAGAATCCTCACTGCTTGCCAAATTTAAAAGCTGGATAAGACAATGGTCTAAGCTCAGTTAAGTATTTATATGATATGCCACACCACCAAGCTAGTGACATTATGACCAATTCAATGGTACCCAGCAGCCTACTTTTCTAATAATTTTTCTCCAGCTCTAGTTTTTACCAAGCTTGTCACATTCAAATCCTTCATGAACTGAACTTACCAATACGTAGGCGGAAATTGTTAAAGGAATGTCTGTTGATGCCATCCAGTTTGCTCATCAAGGCAATTCCATACTCTACCATGATCCCAATGTGAGCATGCTGTCTCTCCTTGTCCTAGAAAATGTTATCATACACATTAATGCCTTAACAGCATACAAAGTCATGTCAAGCTACTACTGAAATACTGTTTTCTGATGCAGTCCAGGACTGTCAACAAATAATTTATAAGGACTAGAGCACCCATTCTCATCAAGCTTCAAGTAAAACACCACCTGGGTACAAGTCACAGCTTGGTTCAGAGAATACAGTAAATGGCTCCAGCTGGCAGGAGGAGAGCATGATCTGGTTGATGCATGTAATCCTGGCTCCTTTCCCAGACTTAAAGCAAAAAAAAAAAAAGTCTTGTACAACAGCACATACATCCTCATACTATTTTCTCATGTAATAGCGTACACCAGGCATGAGCCTGAACTAAGTGCCCAGTTTGAAAAGTCCCTGAGTCATGGTGTTTGAAATTCAGCTCTGATTTTCACTACCTCAGCTAATACTTTTGTAACAGGTTGCCTCTTACATAGCAAATACACTAATCAGGTTTCTTTCATAACCTGAAACAGGTAATTCCTTGAATGCCTCCAACTGAAACTATTCTGTTGTGTCCAGCAATGTTCAGATGCTGGATACAAAGATTCTTGAAGATTTGAAGGAAACTGCACTGATTTCAGATATAACATCTGCTTGTGAAAGCTAAAGATAACTGAAAGCTATTGGAGACTGTAATTTCCCAGTCCTTTGCACTGCAGACCAATATAGGAAATTTCATAAACAGCAAACTGATTTCAAAAGAAGTGAGCTAGAAAAAGAATGATGTCTCCTGCTGTGCATAGGACTGCAATCTCATGCCATAGTCCTGGGTATTGTGTTAAAACCACGGGATTTGTTCATGACTCCAGAGCCCAAAAAAGGAATTAAAACCTTATTTTAGATATGTTTATTTTTATAACACACATTGTAAGATGCACTTTTGGATCACCAGTTATGACTGCTGGTAAATTTGACTCTCCTTTTTTCCCCACTACTTGTATTGTCCAGACTCAGATAAGGACACGTGGAATTCTAAATGCTTTCTAAAACGGTAACATACCTGATTATTCTCTTGGCCTGGTGTAACACTGAGGCCTGCTGCTGCCATGTAAGTGCTTCCAATGGTTTTGATTTTTTCAACACCACTAAATTTAGGTTTTAACAACAGCTGTGAGAAGAAAATTAAATTATAAAAAAAAAATCGAGACTGTAATTCTTCATATATCAGTATGTTCTTATCAATGACCTTGTATTCTCTATAACAGACTTGAGTAAATCTCACAAGGCAAAAATGAAATCTCAGATACATCAGTATTCAAATCCATGAGGAAAAACACTGATACTTGTTCATACAGTACTATTAAAGGGTTCTAACTGCAAGAGAGCATAAGATAGAGTTTGCTAGAATTTTTACTTTCCAAAACTGAAGGCTGAACTGAGTTCATGCATCTCTGATTCATTTAGCCTATAAGGTGCACCTCTACCTTGGCTTCTGCCTAAGACTATCAGGGTCAATTTACCAATTTTCTTCTAACTTCATGATTCCTACACTAAAGTGCTAGAAAGACATTTTAATGTTGTAACAAATATGAAATCCAAGATATGTTCATTTGAAACTCAAGTACCTCATCAAAATCAGCAATGATTTCGTTCAATAGCCGCAAGCACTCCAGTCCTTCTTTATTAACGTCACACTCAGTATAGAATACCTTAAAATCAGGTACTGATGCAAACATGACACAGACGCAGTCATATGACTGATGGTACCAATCCTGTGGAAAAGCAAGAGCAATTTCACAGTCACTGCTGTAACCTGATGCTCTGTAACCAAAACAACATTCAGCTGTTTGGTACTCTCAAAAACAATTTCAACTAGAAATGAAGCCACCTTAACCACTGGAATGTGGCCACGTTAACAGAAGGAATATACTTTCCTACATTTCTTTTACCAAAACTGTTGAGAAAATCACTATCCAGGATATCCTCCCACCACACCCCCTACCTCTGTTCTGGACACTGACTACTTTCTTAGTCCAAAACTCCACCAGTGGCTCAGTGAGCAGGTGATGAAGTGCTGGTGTAGGGAGGTGTCTGATATTCACAAAATCACTTTTATGTACCATCTCCTCTTGAAGTGTTGCTAAGGAGATGCTATCTATACCTCAATTAATTTCCTGTAAAAATTAAGGCTATCAGCTCTGTAAAATGTGGTCGGCGGAGAAAGGTGAATCTTCTAGACTGCAAACAGATTTCACAGATTTCTAGGGTGCCATATTTATTCCAGGATAAATCCTAAAAATAAGTTTCCAGATAAAAGCTAGTAACCATTTATTCTGGGGCATTACAAAGTACATTTGTACAGTTATCCCAAGATAGCATAATTGGATCAATGGCAGAAAAGCATCACTTCAGTCAATCAGTCACTAAACCCTGATTAGAAGGGTAATGTGTGTGCACGTCAGTCCTGGGATATTTTTGTCCTGGGACAAACACAGATGCATTTTATCCAGGGATAAATGTGATGTCTGTTCATAGCCTTTGAACCAATTATCCACCCAAAGCCAGGGATCAGCTCTGAATGGATTTAGTGTCCTCCGATGTAAAAGTTAACAGTTTTTGTAATGCCATGTTGGTAGCAGAGCCTTTACTTTGGAAAGCTCTTGGGGTGCTTGACTTTGGACAAAAAAGGATGGGACTGAGGGCAGGCAAAAGCTTTGAACCCCCTTTCCACTGGTGCAGGAGGTATTCTGAAAGTCTTATTTACTGTCTTTACCAGCCCAGTAAATTAAGCGTACCTCATTTCGTTTTTCACCAATGAAATAGGCAGCAACATGTGCTGGAAGGACATTTTCCAGCAAGAGCCTGTTAACATTCTCCATAGTTTCAAACTGTTCATGTTCTTTTTTAAATTTATTCTTCCATAGGCAATCCAGTCGGCAGTAATAGTCAATCTGCAAACAAAAAAAAGTACAAGTTAAATCCACCTACCTCTCAAAGCAGAACGGACTAGTCTCAATTCAATCAATGTAGACTGCAAGTTTGTTCAGCTGATGGTGTAACTGAATGGCCTTTAATTTTTGATTGAAAAATTATACCCACATCTGTGAATATATAATCTATATGTACACAAGTCAAAAGGTAACTGTGTAGGCAATTCTAGTGCTGTCAGATGTACCCAGTCCAACATGCGCACGTAAGTCATGGCTGTATTTTAAATAATAATGACATCAATTTCAAATCATTCTTCATGACATACCAAGTCAGTCTGGGTAACAGCATATTAAAATCATACCCTCACTAAAAGGCTACCTGATATAGAATCTGGCTGCACAATTTTGTGAGCACTATCTTGAAGCCATTTGTGAAAAATGGTATCCAAAAGTTGAATGCCTCAATACTAATGAAAAATGGGACCTCTCCCTCTCTCTTCCCCAAAAATAAAAGGTTTCCTCACCAGGTACTGGGACAGAAAATAGATTCAAACACCCATTCCCAGACTCCCTAAAATAAAAACAGTATTCTGGTGCATTTTACTTAAATAAACTATTACAGAGTGAAAAAGGAAAGGATGTTTTGCTTTTAAATCATTACCTGTCTTGCCAGTAGGATCAGAGTTACGTAAAACAGAGCTATGTACAAATAACTCATCATTTTTGGATCTTTCAAGAAAAACCTAAAATCCAGAAAGGCAATACCCAGTTATTGTTTTGAGTCTTTTTACAAACCATGGATTAACACAAGTCCCCTTTTCACTCTCAAGGTTTTATTAAAAATAGTAAGAGTGACATGCCCAGGTACACTGTAGTCCAGCTGCTTACAGGTGCTGCTTTGACATTTACATAGAAACTGGAACTGATGTCACTGAGCTATACTTCACACCTGTAATGTTCTCAGCCTCAAACACTTATTCCAGAATAAGATTATTCTTTAAATTAAGTACATTTTTTACCAATTGAAGTTATATCCAAGTAGAGCACTCTGATTCTGAAACAAGTGCCCGCCTGCAGCACTACACTGAAATGCCTGCAGGTGTCACAAACTACAGCTCAGTGAGATATATTGGCTCCAGTTTGTGTGGACCAGCCCCAAACTCTCAGCACAATCAAACTATCCATGTGTATTGGCTTAATCCAGTTTCCATCACACTATGCAACAGCCTTGACAGCGTACCCGGGATTCTGGGAAGAGACTTGCAAATAAGCATACAAAGCTTCCTGGTTGTACATAGGAGTTATGCTCCCCTGCTTGATTAGGTTGGAAGCATCAGCTGGTTTTTAAATTCCTTGGAGTAAGAAGGTAGTTTATGACCTGGATAGTTAACTATTGTGCTGTACTACTGGGGCATGGCTACATCACCTCCAACTGCACCTTGGGGCTGCTGAAGGGCAGAGAACTGAAACACCCCACATGCATCACAACCACAGAAAAACTAGAGTGCTGCTCTTTGGCACATGTCTAGTGCCACTCTTTAGCCCTCTCTCTCAGGGGTATTTACTGGAGTGTATTCAGGGCTGCTCTAGCAGTAGCTACATGTTTTGGGCTGGAGCGAGTACAGAGCAGGTATGCCACGTTTCACTGCAGGACTCTATCACACGGGTTAGCCATGCCCATGTTTACCGCCCCCCCCCAAACACACACTCTCTCTCTCTCTCTCTCTCTCTGCAGCCTCTCCTGGAGCAAGCACACCGTGTATGCATTGGCAATTCAAATGTACCACGAATAGAGATAAACATTTTGGAAACTTTTAATGTACAGCTATTACTGTACATTAAAAACTTTTAATCTTTGTCAAGCTATTACTTCCTAGATGAGGCTGAAACCTCTCACTATAAGAACAGTTTTTAAACCTCCCCCTTGTCCTTCCCCCCCAAAACAAGCAATGCATTGTGGGATTCCATGTCCCTCAATCACATCCCACAGTAAACTTTTTCTGAGGAAGTTTGGAAGAAGTCAGCAAAAAGGCTGGAAATGATGAATCATAACAATATTTTCATTAATGACTTCACAAAATGTTCCTAAAAATTCTTGTCTCATATTGCAATACTTAAAACCCCAATGAAAGTTCAGGACTCTGACAACCCTTTCCATGTAAAACTTTTGTCCATCATGAGGAACTTTGTATCATACCTTTCAGGGTCACAGCTTCTACTCAAATCATTAAAAATTACGATGTACACAGTGACAGCAATGGACAGAAGAAGAAATTTCAGTTCAAAGCTCATTCGAAGGAATGCTGAGCAAGCAATAAACGCCAATATGCAGCAATAAGTATAATACTGTAATAGAAAAAAAATTAAAAGCTGAAAAATTAATGTGTGCACAGTACATTTTACACTTCAAAGGTTAGTGAATTTGTGGCCATCATAATTTATACCAGACAAAATAGAATTAAACCATATAACAGATTTAATTATCTAACTTGTTTAATTCTACTAGAAGGCAGATCTTGGGGGAGGGGGGTGTTGTTTGGTTTGGGGTTTTTTGTTAGTTTGTTTTTGGGGTTTTTTTGTTTGTTTGGGGTTTGTTTGTTTTTTTTAACAAACTTACTTTTTGATTTATCCTATATAAAAACATCTGCCTAAAAACATGAAAGCAATATCTGGTACACATGAAAAAAAAATGCTGCTAGCAAAGGGATTTGTTCTCTAGACATGATTAATTTAAAAAAATGAATTTCTATTCATTCTCTTTAAGTTCAATTCTGGTTTACAGAAATGCTGTAAGTCTAGTGACCTGAGTATGTGTCTGGGACCCAGAAACTTTTAAGCATTCTAATACTTTTGCCAGCTTGAACAAATCACAACTGCAATGTACAGACACCTCAACTTATTTGCCTGCCTGGAATGTCGCTTGGTTAATGATATAAAGAATTTTCATGACATAATTGATCTGTTCTAAAAGCAAATTAAATCAATGGAAAAAAACTCTCACTGATGATAGTGGACTTTGGATTTGGCTTTAAGAATGTATCAATATTTTTTCCAACTAGTTCACAGTTTTACAGGCACTTGATCTCATTTAACTTTTAGCTTTTTCTTTTATACATGGCACTGAATAAATTACTAAACTTTTGCACCTATAACTGCATGTATTATAAAGTTCCAGTGACATATCCTCAGCAAGCACAACCTGTCACAGTCCTACTGAAGTCATGGAGCTATGGACATTTTTACTAGGTGAGGATCTGCCCCACAGTCTGAAACAGACTCTATTGTACCAAACCTGTCTTCCTGAAGACTCTAGGCCTCATTTACGAAAGGTACTGATGATCCCTCAAGGCACATTTACACATGTGCTTTAATGTGCATTAGCCTATTTTAATGAGCGTTAAACCATGACAAAAAACACACTCTTTCGCTAATATACATTAAAATAGACTAATGTGCCCTTTTTTAGTACCTCACAGTGGAGGTACTAAATTTAATGTGCGTTAGCCAATAAGTATTAATGAATATGTAGATGCATACTCACAGCCTTGATCAGGCCTTTAAGAGTGAAAGCCATCCATAGGCCAGTCAGCCTGTGTACCATTCAAAGCCTCTTTTACCTGGTGGTACCTATGCTGGAATATGCTGTACAGCACGCCACACACATCTAATCCATGTTAGCCACATCCATTTCCATTCTTAATTAAAAAGGCAAATGGAATTTTTAAGTCTGAAATTTGTGCCTAATGCAGGAAAATCACATTGACTCTCAGAGACAGAAGAGCTGACCCTACTTCATTGCAGGATAAATCATTATTTACTCAATGTAAAAGCTGTATGTTCAATCAACAAAGGGATGATACCAAGACCTTGCCAGCTGCCAGTATTAAAACACAGCATTCAAAACGTGTATTTTCCTTGAGGGGGTGGGGTAGAGGGGAATGGACACATGACACTTGCATACTACTTACAGGGAAGACGATATTCTCAGAACAGAATCCAGTTGTATTTTTTCCAGTAGTCTGATTCATAGACAGGGAAGAACGCAGAAGTATTAGCAGCAAAAAATTATCAGCATGTTGTGAATGTGAGCAAGACTTGCAAAAAAAAAGTCCTGTCAACACGTGCAGTACACTACTTCAAAAATGTTCAGAACTGGCAAACAAAGGAGAGAAATTCTTCACAAACATTTTGGTGAATTCTAAATACAAATTCATGTTAAGGGCCAAAAACTGAATGCCATGCCAAATGAAATCAATGGCATTGCTTTCTTTCAGTGTCAATAGGAATTGCATACAACTTTACATGCTAAAATACTGTTTCACTTTAAAAGATTCACCACCTTTGAAGCACCTCTTCTTATCTTCTAAGTATGCAGGAGACTGAACAACAAGACTCTGAATCAAATTTAACACTTGGAACTTTTGATTTTCAGAGGTGCTGAGCAGACCCAGAAGCCTGTGACTTCACTGGAGCCGTGAGGGGTCAATGCTTCTGAAAATATTAAGATGACAAGCTATGAAACCATCTTTTGTAGACCCTGCATCATGCAGGGAACCTATGTAATCTCTCAGACATGGCACCTGGAACCATTAGATGGCAGGAGCAAATCTGTGCGCACTCAGTAATTTAAAAGCTATATCTTTGTAAAGAGAAGGGAAGATGACAGATTTCTGCCAGCACTATACACAACATTCAAGGTCTGTGATATTTTTTAATCTAGGAAATAAAAGTGATGCTGTACTTACACAGGCAGTGATACACTCGTTACTTGGTCTGGTACAGTTTGAAAGTCTGCTTTCTTCAGTAGGCTGAGTCTTTGGCAAAAAAAGAACATAAGAGCTGATTATGAAAAGGAGTCATTTATTCTCTATTTGTGCAGCATCTAGAACAATGAAGTTCCGGTTGCCCTCTTGACTCTGCTGCAATATAAATCTTAAATAATGCCAATGCCTTGTACTTGTATAACACATCCTCAGAATAAAGCAGTTGCAACAACAGAATCAAACCTGCCATAATTTTTCAAAACAGCATCTCTCCTGCCAACACAGGCAACCAAGTAGGAGAAAGCAAACATTTTGGTGATGTCTACACAGAATATTTTTTTCTATCTGATGGCCCAAAAGCCTGAAACAATCCTTATTCTGAATTCAAAAAGAAAGATTACCTCTGGGCTTCAAAGAGACTTCGACCAGATCCCAAATTCTGCTATCCTAACTCAGAAAGGACTCCCATAACAGGAGCAAAGACTAAGTAAACACTCCAGGATTTGCCAATGCTAGCTTTGGCTTTGATTTTTAAGCAAGGGGGCAGTCACTTTTCATGCTTCCCTCCCTCACTAACTCAAGCTGTCACTAGGAGCACTTACACAAGTTAGATTTTTCACACAATTGGGCCCCTGAAAGCACCTCTATAGCTGTGCTGAGACACAGGTGCACAGATGCAGGGGGCTTTTAAAGTGGCTGATCACCAGGAATCCAAGTTTTCTGTTTCCCACAGAAAAATGGAGAAAGCCATTGATTTCCCCCTTTTATCAGAGAAAACATGGATTTCTCCTTTTAGCAGAGAAGCCAGTGGATTCTCCGCTTTTGCAAAGAGCTCTGCAAGTGGGTTAAGCTCCAGCCTGCAAGAGCTGTTTGCAGACAGGGCAGGAAACCCCCAACCCTGCCCAGAGTGGGAGAAGGAGGGGGAAGGGCAGGGCCTGAGGCTCTCAGTCAGCCACCATTGGACTCAGTTCAGCCTCACTCTTTGTTCCTGGAGTGTGCGAGGTAAGTGGGGCTTGCAGGAGGCTAAGGGCCCCTCTGGCAGGGCTGGGGGGTTGCAGGTCATGGCTGGGGGCACTGGCAGAGCTGGGGGGGAGCCAGGAGCCGGCCCCGGCCCTGCCCAAGCAGGCAGCAGCAGCGGGGGAGCCAGCTCCATGCTGTTTCTGCTGCAGCTGCCTGCTGTTGGGGGCAGGGGTCTGCAGACTTGGATCCCTGGCCCCATAGCTCTGGCAGCTGGGGGCCCCTTCTGGCAGGGCTGGGGGGCAGGGGCTGTGGGTAGGGGGCAAGAGGCACTAGGACAAGGGGGCTGTTGGGGAAATGAGGGGCGCCAGAAGGGCTGGGGGGCATTTATTTTTAATAATGGATTTTGGGGGATTTATCAAAGAATTTGCAACTTTGTCAGAGAATTTATGATTTTTTTATCAGAGAAAACCAGAATCCCTGCTGATCATGTAACAAATTAACCTTCCTCAAATGAGGTATTAGATGAAGGTGCTCCGCTTTAGAGTGGCTTAGGAAACTTGCGTTCCCTTGGGTAAATTTTTCATGCATTGGGCTGGACTTATGCAGCGCAGCCCTGCCCCAGAGGCTGTCAGCAGGGGGAGAAGGAGGTGGAGAGAGAGAGCAACACTGAGCTGTTGGCTGGAGTTTACTGCCTAGCTGGAGCTGGAGGAGGTTGGGAGTGGAACAGAGCCCACCTCACCTTGCAGCCCCGCTCCAGGTACCCGAGCTGGGATAGTGGGAGGAGTGAGGCCAGGCTCACAAGACAAGGGGACTCCATTGCACTGCCCCCTCCAGCTCAGGCCAGGCAAGCTGTGCTTCCTCTTTTCTGCTTTGTCTGACCTAAGCTAAGTGGGGAGGGGAGGGGGGAGAGAGGTGGGGGTGGAACAGAGTCCTTTCACCTCATGGGACCAGCCCAGTTCCCCTACTGAGGTACCTGAGGGAGGGAGCTATGAGGCGGGAAGGCTCTGGCTCCCCTCCCCTTCTCCAGCTCCAGCCAGGCAGCAAACTCCGGACAGCAGCTCGATGCTACTTCCTCCCTCTGCCTCCCCCTCCCCACACTGACCACCCCAGAGCTGGGGGGGTGGGGTGCTGGGAAGAGGGGCAATTCATCTGCCTCTTCAGTTCAGCTGCCTCCTTGGAGGCTGCTGGAGCACCCCGTCTGCTGGCCAGGAGGGCCAGTGCAAATAGACTCGATCCCCCCGACCCAACAGGCAAATGGCTTGGGTCAGGCAAGCACTCTAGTTCACGGCATTTTACGTAAAGCACCATGAGTTACAGTGGGACTCTGAAGGTCTGTCTGCCTTGTAGTTAGTGCAGTATTCTCTAAACTTTATAGAGCTCCCATTCATTGAAGTCAAATAATTGACATGTTATGGAAACTTGGAATATTCCTACAGAAATAGTAATTATAATAAATTATTATTGCTCCTGACATGATAAAAGCAAAGAGAGCAATGACAGAAGAATATTATGTATGTATTTTAGATTCTACAAACTGCTTGGGACCTTTTTTCCCCTGCTGCATCCTAGTCCACATTCCACACAAAATTGTCTTTCTATGCATCAGTGTAAAGTTAAAAATAAGTAGTGAGGCATTACCCATCAGAAAGTAGGGCCCAGGACAAGCCACTTGAGGAAAGAGTCTGTGATGGTCACAATATTAAATAAAATTAACGAACTGAAGGAAATGCAATTACTTACAAAATTAAAAATGGCGATAATCAGCAAGGCACCGACAGTGATGACAGCTAATGGGAGTCTCACTAGAGGCATTGTTTCCACCATCTCAGAAACAGCAGAAAGGGGCCTCAAAGAAGGCCATCGTTCTGAGCAACACCTCTGTAAATGAAATGAATGTCTCAGCCAGATGCATGACACGGACATTAGTGCTCTGACAGTTACTGCAAAAAAATACTCTGTCCCTTGCACAAACTAAGGTCTAAAGACAATCATTGGAGCATTGCAAGAGTGTTACCTCCATTTCTATTGAGACTGATTTTGTTCTCTAATCACAGCAAGAGAGCAAGAGCTGAGACTCTTGAACTCCCATCTGTGTCACTAACTCACTCTGAGCTACTGGACAAGCCAGAATTACACCTTTGATTCCTGCATCTGTAAAATGGAGGTAACACTTTTTTTTTTTTTTTTTTTTTTTTTTTTTACTTTCAAGGGTAGGGTTTTAACACTGATAGAATTTCTACCACACTACATACTGTGACAGCATCCAATGGGAGCCATTACCAAAACATTATAAAAAAGTTACGCTAAATTACAATTCCTGCTAAATTGAAAAATAGACTTTAAAGGCAAATGATTCACACAAACTACAACATACCAACCCCCACCCCCCCAAAAAACCCTCCTCCATTTCCTGATATAGGAAGAAATATTTGCTAAAACATATATTCATTTAAGAGAGCAAGCATAGTAATTGAATATAAACATATTGTTCAGGGACTCTGAATCCAAACAGTCCTGAGGTTAAAATTAAACTGAATGCGATGTCAGTTTTGGAACTTTCTTTTTCCTACCACCATGTGGCTCAATGTATAATACACCAAATATGGAATTCAAGAAAGCTTTGCTACTTAAATCATCTAAAGATTACTATTCATACAGTAGTGTCCTGCACTCTCTGTACCCAATTTCATCTGTCTCTTGGTACTTAAGAAAAAACACCTCTTACTGTATCATTTCTCATAGTAACTGAGATCTACAATGCTGAGGCTGCCAGCCTCATGCTGAAAGGTGCTGGTGAGAGACCATTCAGAAAAACTTTAATTTACTTCCGACTTCGGTCCACCAGAGCCAAGATCTGGTGTCCTTACAGATACACAGCAAAATCCATTTGTTCTCTCTGGAGTTCATGGGGAGGGTTAACATGAAGGCTGGACTGGACAACACTGTTTTTTTAAGATACAAGGCTGTTCTCTGTGTTTGTACAGCTGTTCTCATTTTATTAAAAACCATAATTATATACATTTGACAGTACACCTAGAGTGTCACACAGCAAAGAATAAATTCAAGCACACGGTATTCAATTTACTAGAATTTTAAGTTCAACAAAGATCCTTTAAGGAAAAGCAAGCTACAATATTACCATCATTAAAACACATGGGCATTTTCACTTTTTATATTACAGCTTTATGAATTCTTGTTTAACCCACCCTTGCACTCAAAAAATTGTAGGATTCATAACCAAAATCACTTAAGGAGTAGTGTATAGTATCAAAATCTTGTAAAATTTGGCATAAGAACAGAAAGCACTTGGGGTTTTTAAAACCACAATTATATAATAGAATGGAAGAATTATAGCTCATTTCCAAATGTAATGCCTTTTGTTCAGCATCTAAAACTGTGTTTTAGACACTGAAATATACCCAGCTTGATTATTTCAGCTTTCCTTAAACTGCAAATGCTCAGTACCTAAATGCACGCCATTTATAGGTAGGTGCTTAAAATATTTGAGTGCCTTATTTTAGCCATTAACTTTAAAACAAATAGTTGACCTACATTTTTACTTACCATCCATTTATCAACAAAACACATGCATAAAATCAGTCCAATGACAACTGCTATAATCCCAAATGAAATCCCAAGTTTTGGAGTTCTGAAACAGAGATGAGAAGTGTTAAAAGAAAGTTACAGGTATCATGCCATTATCAAATTCCAACTCATGAGAATACACCCCTTAACTTTATCTCCTAAAAATAAACAAAATTCATTTCTTTCAGTATGAGATGCCCACAAGATAAGGCGTTCCACAGATCAGGGGTGTCAAACATAGGGCTGGTGGGCTAGACCCAGCCTGCAGAGCCCACAGGGCTACCTGCAGTCTGCTGGAAGTTTGGGGAAGGGTCGTGGCCAGGGGTGAGTGGCCTGCCTCAGAATCCAGAGCCCTTGGCCCCTGGTGGACATTGCTATCCAAGGCAGGCAAGGGCAGACAGCCCCGTCACCCTCCAGCCATTTCACCTGCTGTCACTGCTGCGGCCCCAGCTCCTCAGTCGCTAGCCTCATTGCCCACTGTCACTGCATGCACACACATACTCTGTGCTGTGCACCACCATGTGTCCCATGCTCTGTGCTGGAGCTGGAGCCCAAGCCAGCACCTCATACCACATTCTCCAAAGCACAACCATGTGTCGTGTGCTAGAGTTGAAGCCAATACTGTTTGCCCCATGCTCCCTGCTACAGCCACCAATGCCACCCCTATGCATTCCATGCTGAACACAGCCCTGGCATGAAACACATCAGTGGCAGCAGCTCTAGCTCTGGCATGGGGCATGAAACACATGGTGGAAGCTGCTAGAGCCACCCCATGCCCTGGGCAAGAATCTGGCCTACAAGCAGCCCTGTGGTCCAGATCCAGCCCAGGGCAGGATATGAGTTTGATATCCCTGCCATAAAAATGGCTGTCCTCCTGTGGCTGAGATCCACTTCCAGGCTCACTATCAAGATCTCACTTTCACTGCTCCTTCATTCAAAACACATGCTATTATTATCCTATGCATAAACAATAAGGGCAGCACACCAGAGCAGGCATGAAAACATGTTTGCCAAAGGAAGTCTGCACAATCAGAGTTGTGATAAAGAGATATTTAACAAGCCAACACCCTTCTTTTGAGTTCCCCCTCCATGTTCCTTTTTCCTCTTAAAGGAAAGGGACATCTTAGCTCTACTTAATCCTTCTCCTCATTTATAGTCAATCTGGTTATGGTCAGATAAACTATCTAAAACAATACGTCCTCATTTAATTGATCTGTATATTCCTCTGTGTATTAACTGACCATTGTCAAAACACACTATTGAGGAAACACTGTCCATTTTTGTTATGCAGCTGTCCTGGCTCAGGTACCAAAGCTGCCTATATGAATGCAACGTGCTAACAAAGAGCAGGTTAGGATTATATGTCACTTGGTTACAGCCCTGCAGGAAGGTCTGGAAGAATTAAAATGTTATTCAAGCAAAACCTATTGCTTTACCCAGGGGTTCATTTAAAATGTAAAACAATACAAAAAAGAAAGAAAGAAAAAAAATGCACTTACATTGGCATCACAAACATTTGTATCACAAATATACAGAGCAACACAATACTGGCACACGCAAAGTAACTGCTCACTTTTGGGATGGAGATGGTGCGATACTGAAACAGATTGTAATCATGTCAGTAAAGAGAATTACAGAAGCCAACTACAGAATTTACTGAGCTTTTTTAAAAATTAGACAAATCTACCACCAACTATTTTTACCCCCTACAGTTAAAACTAAATACAAAACATTTTTTTTAAATCTAATAATAAAGCAACCATTAATTGTCATTCACAGAATAGTTCAAAAGTATTGATTTCCAACTTAAAGAAGTATTGTACTTGCATAACAGATTATTACATTATATGGGAATTCACACAGTGGATGCATCTACATGTGCAGTTAACACAACGCAATAAACTCCAGGGCCATTTGACCTGGAGTACACTGCTCCCAAGTGCAGTGTTGAGACGTGCACCCAGGACAGCAGCAATTTGGGCTAGGATGGAGCAGCCCTGGTAGGGGAGCACTGGGGGCCAGCCCCAGCCTCCAGGTGGTAGTATCAGACAGTGGAGGGGCAGGCAGGAGCCGGAGGTCTGGTCCCTGGCTTGCTGTGCTGACCGGGCGATATTTGTGCCCAGCAGTCGCCATCTACATGTGTTTGATCTCACTTAATGACTCTACTGTAAGATAGTATTGTCCCTGACAGTACTATCTTACAGTGGAGTTAATTCGTTTACTATGTATTAGTGAAGGCGGTTCTTGAGGGGAGTGGGAGGCATCAAAGGGCAGGTGTCCCAGGTAGGGGGAAGCTTTGTGCGTCCAAATGTGTTCTGCAAAGGGGAAGCAACAGAATGTAAAATGTTTTACTCGTAAAGAGATTTGAAATGCTATGCTGTCCCCATTTAAGTTAAACAACTATAACTGTGAATGATTTGGGCATTAAGAATAATATTACCATTCATACAGGTTATGCACTGTATCTGCCAATTCTGATACTCCACATACAATGACATGAACACCTGTTACACTGTTGTACAGAAACATTTTAAATGTAGCTTCTTGCTTTTGTAATAAAGATGCTCAAAACTAATATGTCTCACTGGCAAAACCCCATTGATTTAAATAGGGCCAGGTTTTAACCTGAATTTGTAACAGACACCTTTAGTCCATAGGATTAAGATTGCCAAAAAAGAGTGGATAAGCCAAACAGTCTGCACTACATCAGATTACCCAAGACCTCTCTGGGCTGCAGTCACCTCAGAAATCCCAATGAAGAAATAAAAGCACTTTCAACAGTTCTCTTCTGCTTGCATAAATTCCAGTACCATAACTATCAAAACAGATTGCTTATCCCTTACCAACCTCTTTTTCAAGTCCTGTTTCTACAAAAAAGAGCCAGAATCTACAGAAGTCATCTGATTTACAACACCACGGTCTGCATTGAAACAGAAAGAGATTTTACAAAACATAGGCAATAACCAAAGTAGCAGGATGCAGAACAGCAAACAAAGCCCTTTAAAAGCCCGAGACCCCGACTCAAAGACCACTTTGTTAGTAAGCTCAACAATTACCAAAGAAATCTATTCTGACAGTTCTGTTAGTATACCAGCCCTCAGAGTAGAAGTGCTAGTGCTGTCAGCATCTGCCTATGTTCTCCAAACTGTCCACATGCGTGCATCAGTTCTTTGCTCCTTAGCTGTTTGTATGCAGAAATGAGACAGAGGACTTCCCACCCTTTTCCTGACCTTCACTCAGCTCATTTCTTTGTACAATGCCCAGATACTTAAAGTAATGTCTAGGCTTTTTAATAACATTTTTTCTCAGCTAGAGCACTGTACAGTACCGTATGGAGCACTTGCATTGGACATGATCAGTTTCCAGGTACAATTTCTTCATTTTCTCAGAAATAAAATATTGTCCCTGGACAGAATTTTACTGTAGAACAATGTTATTAAGCTATACTAGAACACACTGTAATCAAGTTAGAAACGAGGAATAATTAAGAAAGAAAGAAAAACCCAACCAAAAAGAAACAAGCAACAGAAAAAGCCAAGACAATTACTTAATCTCTTGCTGGTTCTGGAAAGCAGAGCAGAGGATGCATCTAGTTTTAAAACTAAGAATACATGTTTGCTCAAAAGAAAAGCAGATCCAAGAAGAAGATAATAAAATAATACATACTTGGTCGAACTAAGACCCTCAATGGTTGACATCATTTCATCATAAATATCTTCCTCCAGCCTTCCTTTCTGAGATGTATTTCTGAGAAAAAAAATATATGTATATAACAAAGCAAATTTGTTGCTTATAAAAAGGGGTTTATCTCTACCCAAACTTCCAAAGTATGCTGCAGATATAAGCATAAAAGGGTTGTCTCATACTGCTACTATTGTTTATTATTGTGATTTTACTATGTGATGTACCAACTCCAAAATAAGCTCTAAAAAATAATTTAAAAACAGGCATAATTAATTTTGAGACTTTTGTTTATAAAATAAGGTTAAATTCAGATGCTATAAATACAAAAATATATTTACCTTTATTGAAACCTAAAAGAAATAAATAAGTAAAAAACTACTGGGAACATTCAATTACTGCTAACGCAACAATGAAAAAGGAATGAATCTCTTCGAAGTTACCCATCCCCTTGCAAAAAAGCCCACTTCTTACTTTTCTGTAGAAAAACAGAAAGGGGGTTAGTGAGGACATATCAGACATTAAGAATTCCAGAGGGAGAGAATTCTGTACTTACAGGAATAAAAAGACAAAAAAGAATATTTATAGTTTACAACTCAAGAAGAATACAACTACATACATCTAAATCTACACAAACTAACACACAAGGAAGGAACACACATTCACGCAAGACAGCAGCTTTAACAGATGAATTAATAACCATTAAGTTACTCATTCAAACAAAATAATTTTGAAGGCACCCTATCTTCAGTGAGTTGTCAAGCTGAATAATCTTCCTTTTATTTTATTTAGCTTACTAAAGAAGTCTGAAATGCCAAATTCTGCAGTGCAAAAGTCTATTAACATGAAGTCAGTTTATGTAAAAGTTTAAAAGCTAAAGGTAGCATTAGCAATGCATGGAGAATATGGCTTGTTTAGTCTTGTGATACATTTACTGCAATATTTATCATTAAAAGATAGTAGTTTCTGAATTACATAGAGCATAAGCACAGCTAAGAGGCATCTCAAGATTAAACACAATGTCTAAAAGTTGGATTTTACAATTTCTTCTATTCAGGTTGAGCAGTAAACTTGCAATAACACATTAAAATGCCTCAGACATCCAGTATATCTTGGAATGATGTAATGAGCAAACTGGAGAACAAGACAATACGTTCCTTTAACAAAGTCCATATAAAGCAATGGCCAAGGCTTGCTATTATGAATATGGGGAGCAGCAGGGGCACTACATAAACTTCCCCAGGCCTGACTGGCCCATAGAGTAGGATAAACAGTGGGATAAATCAGAGCACAACACTAGCTTGGGGTTTTGCAAGTGCTGACATAACCACTGCACTAAGAGTGGAAAGTTAACAAAGTTATTCTCCAAGGAAGAGTCTGTTTCTTATGCTAAACCAATGCTGGTGCTGCATGTTGACTATTTTTCTAGTTTACTAGCTCTCAGGGACAGGTTTGCACAGCACCTAGCACAGTGGATCCTCCCTCCCACTCTGATTAAATCACACAAGTGCTACCATGAGACAAATAATTAACAGGTCATAGGAACAGAAGAACCTGTGTTCCCTATTATTAAACAGATGATAACCTAAGCTAGCAGCACATATGGAGTTGTTTTCTGCTGATCTTTGTCTCCTTTTTCACCTCTCTTCCCTGCTGTACCCTGTTCTACTTCCTCAAGTGAAATGCAATCCAGTAACACTTGAGTGAAGGGACTATCAAGAGGACAGAAAAAAATGTCGTAATATTTTAAATATATGTCCTAAATAACTGAATTATTTCTTAGGAACTTGCAACATCCTTTAAAAATAGTGTAGACCTGATTGGAACCCCTTAAACCTAGGGTACAATAGAGCTACCGCATTTGATTCCAATATGAGGTATTTTTCCCCTTTCACCATGGGGAAAACAAAGGCTTGCCTCAGACTCAAGTATCACTGCTGGGAGCTAGGAGAAGCACCCGTGCAGGGAGTACAGCTGGGGCAGGGACAGCATTGGCAACATGCATATTCCCATTTCCAGCATCTCTCCCTGCCTGACTTCCTTATGCCCTTCTCTTTGTCTCCCTTGTTGGCAGAAATCCAGGCAGGACAGAAGGAAATCCCATGCTGCTGTGTCTCCAGCCAGCTGGGTGACCCGCAAAGCAGCTCCTCCCGGCTTCCAGCTGGAGCAATGCGATTCAGTTGTAGCAAGCATCGGGAAGCTCCAGAGTCACTCCTGCTGCTGCAAAACGCAGCTCTTCAGGAAGCCCAGCTATACAGCATGCAGAGTCCTCCTTGGAGCCTGCTCCCACCCAAAGGGGTGGATGGGTGAGGTGGAAGGGAAGCCAAGCAGGGAAGGAGGAATCTGTCCGCTGCAGATCTGGACTCCCTGCATAGCTGCTCCCTGCAGTGTGGGGTAGGACCAGCTCTGGGACTCACCCTGAGTCCTGATCAGTAGGTAAAGCAGCTGAGGGGGAAGGTGGGCAGGGAGGCAAGGAATAGGGAAGTGGTGAAGGGGGAAGCACCACGGGGGCAAAGGATGGAGAACAGGCTGCCTGCTTCCCCTGCCCTTGCTTGCCCCCACCCCTTCTTCCCCCTCACCCCACCTGCCTCCATCCCTGCTTTCCCTCTGCCTCTCTTTTCTCCCTGCCTGTCTCTTTGACTCTGCTTTCCTCACTCCTTCCCCTGCTCCCCTTGCAAAAGCAGAGACAGACAAATTTAAGATGACCCTCCAATCATTCGATTCTGGACATGGAAAATTATAATAAATTTATAATTTTACATGTCTGGAATCTAATTATTGGGGTCATCTTAAATTCAAAGTCATCTTGGATTTAGCTATATGCAGCAGTTGTCTGGATTTTATTTAAATAAATATCTAAGTCCTATAATTAGGAGTGCATCAAACAGCAAAAGGACCCCCAAAACCATACAGTAAGTAACAAAGTTACTTGACTTACCTATCTGAAGTCCTCAGACGACCTGCCATACGCAAAGGTATTTCCTAAAAAAGGAAAATTTGAGAACACATTTAATACAATCATCTAATAAAAACTGAAGAGATGATTTTAAATGTACTTAAAGAAAAAGTCAACCAGACACCCATGACAACATAAGTGTGAAGAGCTAATTTAAATCATACAGCAGATGTTTATTTTCCACTGGACTACTAGCCACAGAAGTGATACAGAGGTATTGTACAGGATATTACATGATACTTGATCAGCACTGAATGCATAGCTTAATTTCAGACATTCATGTAACAAGAATCTTCTTCACTCACTTGTCTGAGCCCCCCTCCCCTTCAAAAATGAAATAATTCCATTCTACACGGTAGTTAATGTAAATGCTATACTAAATATAAGATGAGGAGTAAAGAAGGAAGCTGTAGTATTCACCTTCAGGTGAAACAAAATAAGTCTAGTGAATCTCCGGAGGAAAGTTAAGATCCAAAAAGAACAGATGATAACCTGGAAGTACTGGGTAGCATCGGCTCTTCTCAGTAAGACAAAACTATCCTTTTAGCCTGGATGGGCTTTTAACAATCAATTCATTTATGTAGTCACTGTCTACCTGTGGCCTTCATTGGGAAAAACATTTAGATATGTGCCAAAGATAGACACAGGCTTAATTTTTGGCAAAACCAGAGATCAAATAGCCACATGGATAATGCTATTTAAGTTTCCAAGGTCAGTTTCACTGTCCCATGGGAATTTTTTTTTTTTAAGTTTTAACACTGAATCAGAATGAAGTAAAAAAAAAAAAAAAAAAATCTCAAAAATATTTTTAAAAATATTTTTATTTTAACTACAATTTCAATTCACTAAAATGTTCCCTTTCTAACAAAGTCATTTCTGTTTTGACAATTGTTTTCTAACCAGAGGTGGAAGATTGCTGCCCAGCTTTATTACCAATCTCTTCTCTCATCTTCATAACATGCAACAATTGAGATCAGCAGAGGAATCAGAATTGGAGCCAAAGTAGAAAAAAGAACAGGATAGAATTTTCCTCTAATAATTCACTCCCCTCTCTTGGGCTGATAATACAGTTTTGATAAACTTTAGGGCACACTGCCAGGTCCAGCTATTCCTTTTGGCTTTTAGAAAATGGGAATCCATTCTTTAAACTGTCAGGACTTTTGTGTATTTGGAGCAATTGGATGGGCCGGTTTGTTTGGCTTTAAATGAGTGTCCAGGGTTCTCAGAGGCTGGGATGGATGCTCTTGTATACAGACTGGGTGGGGGGTACCAAGGATACAAAAATGTCTGAGAGAAGCAGAACTTAAGGTTTTTGCAACTGGTTTGCTAGCAGCAACAGCCCTTGTTCTGCTGGGCATTAGCCATTTTTTTTGCTGTTTTGCTAAGGATGCTGACTGCAAGGTTTCTTCTAAGGTGCGCATGTGCGCAGCTGCACACAACTAAAAGTGTGGCCGCGCACAGCCTTTCAAGGCCGCGCACCAGGAGAGGTGGGGGCGGGAGCCTGCTGCAGGCTCCGCCAGCTCCGCGGAAGTGCTCCGCTTCCCCGCATCAGGGCTAAGGAGTGGAGCACTCCCCTGGAGCCGGCGGAGCCTGTGCCAGCCCCCCGCCGCAGCCTCCTTCCCTGCCTTGCCTTATCTCGGGGAGGAGCCACTGCCTGCCCCGAGTGAGGCTCTGCCGGCTCCGGGACACTGCTCCACTCCCCCGCATTGCCTCAAGGGGTGTTTCCTGCAGGGTCCCAGAGCTGGCAGAGCCTCACTCGGGGCAGGCAGTGGCTCCTCCCTGAGGTGAGGCAAGGCAGGGATGGAGGCTGGGGCAGGGGGCTGGCACGGGCTCCGCCGGCTCCAGGGAAGTGCCCCATTCCCCAGCCCTGATGCGGGGAAGCGGAGCACTGGGAAGCTCCAGCCCCCGGCCCCAGCCTCTCAGCTCCAGCCCCCGGCCTCCAGGCCCCTTCGATAACTACCCCATGCTGGACCAAGGCGGCACGCTCACGGACCACTACTCCTTAGAGGGAACACTGACTGACTGTGCACAGACAGGCATCTGTTTGGCATTTTGTACAAATCGAAATACCTAAAATGGCAACAAGTCCAGCGAAGAGACCAATCACAAGTCTTAAATTCTCCACAACAAATAGGGAGGAACAGCACAAAACCTGGAGTGCAACTTCAGCCCTCACCTTTCTTCGCCTCCCTTGCGGAGCTGAAGATTCACTGCTCACACTTTCTCTGTGGTTCAGGTGGGCAAAGGGTCTAGCCGCTCCCCAAGACTCCAGATAACGTGTCATTCGGACAGAGGCTCGCATCTTCAGCCCATCGTTCACCCTTGCTTTAGGAAGATGATTGTTTGAAGTGCTTTGTTTAGACTAAAAGGAGACAATGCCCAAGTTAAAATATCAGAAAAATCAGCTGAGCCCAGAAGCTTGTACCATATGAGCCTTGATTCCCCATCTGTTGAGCTGTCCTCAAAATCTCCCTGCCTGCAAAACTGAACTCTGATTCCATCTTCTGGCTTCCTGGCCAATCACAAACCATAGAGCTTTACAGACAACTGAAGGGATTTTCTCCACTTGAGAGGAGGCAGAAGGTGAGCAAAACCAAAAGCTTCTGCCATACGTCTTCGGTACATGATTCAAGGGGAACAATACAGTGACTAGGAGGGCAAAGGAGACAGTTCTGCAAAATGCAGATTCAGCTCCAGATTACAATGGGGATTATATCCCCTGTACAACAGTTTTGGGTCAAAGGCCACAAAACTTCCTTCCACAGGACCAAAAGCAGGCAGGGCAAAAAGACTAATGGCTATAATACGAGCATCAATCACTAGTTTGATACTGCATCAATCAATAGTTACATCCTAGCATCTTAGGCATCATCAGGTATGCAAGAGCCATTTCAAGAGGTCTACCGAGTCACCATGACAAACATTCAAATAGCATATGTGCTACAAATGCAATAAACTCTGTGTACAGTCCAGTAAATTATTAAAGCAGATGCAAGTCAGGAAGCCATAAATTCTGACATGGGGGGGGGGGGGGGGGGGGGGGGGGCAGA